>NW_024403720.1:0-6235 GCF_007990345.1 Gossypium hirsutum | reverse complement strand
TTCCATGAGAGACTTATTGATCATGGGCATAGTGTGGTTTATGGGACATTTTGGAGTGCCAAACACTACACATCTTGCAGAACCCTTCCATTGGCCACATATGAAGAAGATGTCAAAAGGTATGTTCCAATATTACATGAAACAAGAAAACTAAGTAATGCCTCATGGCCTTTACACTCTTTACGATTCTATTCACCTTGGGTGATATCCATGATTTTTTCTGTTTGCCTCGAACTAAGAAAGGAAGAATAGTATATTTGTTGTTTTGACAGGTTTTCAAAGATGGCACATTTTATTCCTTGTCACAAAATAGATAATGCTACACATGTGGCAGACTTATTTTTTAAAGAGGTGGTAAGACTCATGGCATCCCTAAAACAATTGTTTCTAACAGAGATGTCAAATTTCTTAGCCACTTTTGGAAGGTATTGTGGGGTAAGCTTGGTACGAAATTACTTATTCCACTACATGTCACCCCCAAACTGTGGCAAAACTAAGTAGTTAATCGAATCCTAGGAACCTTGTTACGATCTGTTGTAGAAGAACATTAGAAATTGGAAGAATGCCTACCGTTTGTTGATTTGCATATAATAGATCTATTCATTCTACAACTAGTTATTCTCCATTTGAACTTGTTTATGGTTTTAACCCACTAACAGTACTTGATCTGCCCCATTACCACTTGAACACATTGTTAATTTAGATGGCGAACATAAAGCTGAGTTGGTGAAATCCTTACATGAGAAGGCTAGCAACGAATAGCCAAAACAAATGATGCCAACACCAACAAAGAAAACAAGGGGCGCAAAACAGGTTATCCTAGAACCCGGAGATTGGGTTTGGGTCCATATGAGGAAAGAACGATTTCCTACAAAAAGAAAGACCAAGTTGGACCCAATGGGCGATGGGCCTTTCCAAGTACTCGAGCGGATCAACGACAATGCCCATAAAATTGATCTACCTGGTGAGTACAATGTAAGTTCTACTTTTAATGTGGCTGACTTTTCCCCATTTGATTTTTCAATTCGAGGATGAATCTTTTTGAGAAGGGGGAATGATACGAGTTACAAAGGCCCACCCAAACTTAGAACTTGATGGGCTCAAATTAGCACAAGGCCTAATAACGAGGTCGAAGGCCAGACAATTGCATTCCAACTAAATGGGACCATTCAGAAATTGTTAGCAAGGCCTTAGATGCATACACGAAAGAAAGAAAAAATAAATTCACTTTCTTGTTTCAAGAAATTGAGAACCGAATCTTGGCCCAATTTGCTGTTTGGAGCGATTTCAAGAATCAAGAAAATCAAGATTTCAAATGTTGAAATCTTGGTCAATAAACCGAATCTTGCAGCCAAAGCACATTGGATCTTCGTTACGAGCATCAACGAACCAATTTCGGTAGGAGATGGACTACAAGCCCAAGTTCTTGAAGGCAAGACCGAATAAGATGACTACAAGCCCAACCAAGAAGTCAAACCATACTTAGTTGAAAATCGGGTCAAATTGTTAAAGTGGCCCAATTTGTAAAAATTTTAATTCTTTAAATATCTAGTTTAATTGTTTAGACTTTAGGATTATTACATATGTAAAATTCGCCCAAGCACCCATTAAGTGCCTTGGCTGAATTTTCCCTCTCAATTATTAAATTAGGTTTTTTTTAAGTTTTCCTAATGAGATTAGGAAAATAGTTAGAAGGCATATTCATAGGCATGGCCGGCCACCTTGTATTACACATTAAAATTACATTGAAAATTTCATATTTGTTTTGAGTGAAAATTCTCTTTGAGTTCTTCAAGAATTTTCTCTTGAGTTTTCGTTAGAAGTAGTTTTAACAATCTCTTTGATTGTGGGAGCCATCTTCAGCCTTCTTCTTGCCATTATTCTTCATTGGAGGAGATTAGAGTCGTTGAAGGAGTTGTGAAATCTTATCGATTTCAAGGCTTCTTAGAACTTTTCTTTATTCTTTTGTTGTTCATTCTTCTTTATTAAATTCTGCTTGTGCCGTTTTGTTGATAATTTGGGATTAATTTTTCTTGTTTCGTTTCAGCCATTCCAAACTTCAAGATCTGATTCGGCAATTCCTTGGTCATAAAGAAAAGTTTTTTATTCACAAAATCCCCTTTTCTTGCCGTCCAATCCCTAGAACTAGTGTCTAGTGATTTCGCAATATGTTTTAATTTAGTTGTTGTTTTGTGTTCTTTGATAGTTTCGGCTGATTGGAAGTTAATCTTGGGGGTTAATTTCGTGTTCTTGGCTTCCAAGAACATATATTCATAAGTGTTTTGATTCTTGGTTGTTCTTTATTGATTTGGGGATTTTTCGTTTCCAGATCTAATTGATTCTAATTAAGTTTTGCTGTTTCGTTTCAGATCCAAACGTTTAGAGTTTTCGTAGGAGTTTCCCGTGACTTGACAACTCGATCTTGGTCCGCGCAACCCTCTATCAATTTCTTTCAAAATACCAAAAGAGTGTTGATAGTGTGGATGGGTCTCCGACGATCTCCGTACCCTAAGCTAGCTTGGTGACACTCTAAGACAAGGGAAAGAAAAGGGAGAAAGCATATAGCTTAGGAACTTGGTATGTAAATATTAAACAATTTATTAACATGCTTTTATCATCCTCATAATGTGTTCTCAAGATAATACAATCATATTTGCACATAGTTTCACTATTCACTCATGTTCATATCAAGTTGTCTACATGAGTCATAGTCAATAAATTATTTATATCTTGAGCTACGGAACTTTGAATTAAGATCCGCTAAATTTCTCTGAAACTAGACTCACATATCTTCTTACCATAAAATTTTGAAATTTATGGTTATCCAATAAGTAAAGTTTATTCTTTAAAGTCATCCTCATTCCGATGTTTGACAGTTCGACATTCTTCACTAAAATTATTATCTCCTCATACGGGATTCGGATGATATTCCCATTTGGTTCAATTGAAAATAAACTCATTATAATTTTAAACATATAAATTTTAACGCATATTATTTTTATACAATTTTTAATGAGTTTCCAAAGTCAAAATAGGGGATTCCGAAATCACTCATAATATGGAATTCTCTTGCTTTAATTTCATATCTTATTCAACCTCTAGTTCGATTTCAAAATTTTTGGTGATTTTTCAAAGTTATACAACGACTGCTATCAAGAACTATTTTATTACTAAGTTTACTCTTTCATGTTTTCTTTGTATTAACTTTCATTTACACACACATAACACCAAGCATGTCCATAGCTAGCCCTTCCAATAGCTAGTTATTATCAAATATTTACAAGTCTTCATAGTCATACTTACTCCACATCAACCTTATTAAAATTCGATCACATATCGAGCACATTGCTCTTGAATATATATATACACATGTACCTACGCTCATTCATACACAATCACAATCATTTAAACTTAGTCATTTCCCATTGAACACATCAGAATATTGCATATAGTGCCACCCTTATAGCCAAGCTACTTCACATCACTTATCACACATAGGCTCGTTCTCGAGCTATTCACATTCGCTGGTCTGCTCACAAAGCTGTCGATCATTTGTAACTACTCAGTGCTGGTCACACAAGCTGTCAGGTATCTGCAACACATGTCGAATTACCTAGTCACTGGTAGAACTTATAAGACTAGCACTCGAATTCACTTAGTCCCAATTTGACATAGTTTTCACATAGGTTCCTAGTGACATGTCACTTGTATCCTATTTTATTCTTAAGGTTCAACCGGGAAATTTCTCACTTGTTGGTATTTTGTCAAATACATCAAATATTCAGCCACATTTCACAAAATATATCAAAATATGAAAGCGTAAGTAAAAAATGATGTACTATTTACATACAAACTTACCTCGGTCAAAATATCAAATGTTTGTGTCTTAGTCACAACCTTGCCTTTTCCCCGTCAAGGTCAATTCCTCATCTTTCTCGATCTATAATAACACATTTAACTCATTTATTACACATATTTCCAATTCAGCCCCAAAACACCTTATGGAAAAATTACATTTTTGCCCCTAACTTTTCACATATTTACAATTTTACCCCTAGCCACGTAAAATGAAATGTACTCATTTTTCCCATTACTCAAGCCCAGCCGATTCATATTCCCTCTTATGGCAGCCTGCAATTTTCACTAAATCACATTTTTTTTCTTTTTTACACATATTTTACAACTTTTACAAATAAGTCCTTTTATGCAATTTCACTAAAAATCACTTAGTAAAAGTTGTTTATTAC
Organism: Gossypium hirsutum; assembly: GCF_007990345.1. Classification (NCBI taxonomy): domain Eukaryota; kingdom Viridiplantae; phylum Streptophyta; class Magnoliopsida; order Malvales; family Malvaceae; genus Gossypium; species Gossypium hirsutum. The sequence goes on along the minus strand of NW_024403720.1, from coordinate 1,988 downwards.
AATTTAAAATTTTATATTCTACCATAAATCATCAAAACACATACAAGTCATCCATGGGTAAATTTTTAAACACAAACCTTAGCTCAAAATAATGTTAGAAATAGTTAAACCGAGCTACGAGGATCTCAAAAATGTAAAGAACATTAAAAATGGGGCTAAAACGGACTTACAATTGAGCTTGGAAGCTTGAAAAGCCTAGCTATGTCTTCCTAAGATGTGAAAAATGGCTTTTAATTTGGGTTTTTAATTCATTTAATCACCAAATTACAAAATGCCCTTAACTTAAAATATTCTATTTCACCTATTTCATGTCCATTTTTGTCCAACAAATTAACCAATGGTCTAATTACCATTGAAAGACCTCCATTTAAAATTTCATAGCAATTAGACACTCTAGCTTCTAGAACTCAGTTCTGCACTTTTTTCTACAATTTAGTGCTTTCAACTAAATTGAGTGCCTAAACGTCAAAATTTTCGAACAAAATTTTCACGAAATCATTCTGTACATCTGTATATCATAAAAATATTAAAATATTATAATTTTCCTTATCAGATTAATGGCCCTGAAACCACTATTCTGACTAGGCCCAAAATCGGGCTATTACAACTCCCCAATTTTAGGGATTTTCGTCCCTAAAATCTTACCGAAAAGAGGTTTGGATACTGTTTTCTCATGGCTTCCTCCGGTTCCCACGTAGCCTCTTCTACTCCATATCTTTGCCATAACACTTTCACTAACGCTATACTTTTATTCTCAACTGTTTAACTTCTGGAACCAAAACCTCTATCGTTCCTCATCATAGGTCATATCAGGCCAAATCTCAATCTTTATCGGAGAAATTACATGTAAAGGATCAAAACGATATCATCGTAACATCGATACATGAAACACGTTATGAATTCTTTCTAACTCTGCTGGTAAAGCTAACCGATACGCCACTGGCCCAATCCTTTCAATAACCTCATACAGCCCAATGGAACGCAAACTCAACTTGCCCTTTCGGCCAAATCTTAAAATTTTCTTCCACGGAGATAGTTTCAGAAACACTTTATCACCCACTTGAAACTCAATTTCTTTTCTTTTCAATCCGCGTATGACTTTTGTCGATCTGAAGTAGCTTTCAGGCAATCACGGATTACTTTTACTTTCTCTTGGGTTTCTCTAACCAGATCAACCCCATGAATCTGTTTCTTACCGAGCTCGGTCCAATACAAAGGAGTTTGACATTTGCACCATACAATGCTTCGTACGGTGCCATCTGTATACTTGATCGAAAACTTTTGTTGCAGGCAAACTCGACCAAAGGTAGATATTTCTCCCAACTACCTTCAAATTCTAAAACACAACATCGGAGCATGTCTTCGAGAACTTGAATTACTCTTTCAGATTGACCGTTGATTTGCAGATGAAACACGGTACTAAAATTAAATTTTGTACCTAAGGCTTCTTCCAAAATTTTCCAAAACCTCGAAGTGAACCTCGGATCCTTCTCCGAAATAATAGACATAGGCACTCCGTGCAATCTCACAATTTCGGCAATAGAAAACTCAACCAACTTATCAAGTGAGTAGTCAGTAGGTACCGGTATACAATGAGCCGATTTCTTCCATCTATCAACCACAACCCAAACGACATATTTCTTTTTCAGAGTCAGAGGCAAACCTATCACAAAATCCACCTAGATTCTGTCCCATTTCCACTCAGGAAGCATCACTGGCTGAAGTAAACCCGAAGGTACCTGATGCTCGGCTTTCACTTATTGGCAAATCAAACACTTTGATACAAATTCAAAAATATCTCTTTTCATACCCGACCACCAATACAATTTCATCAAATCATTATACATTTTCGTACTACCAAGATGAACTGATAAACAACCACTGTGTCCCTCATGTAATATTTTTCAAATCAACTTATCATGTAACACCCCGAACCCGAGACCGTCACCGGAGTCGAACACAAGGTGTTAGCAGACTTTAACCACTTA
>NW_024403719.1:0-6286 GCF_007990345.1 Gossypium hirsutum | reverse complement strand
TCTCCCACCTTATATTCAATGTCTTTTCGTTTCATATCCGCATACGATTTCTGACGATCCGTGGCTGCCTTTTGACTTTCACGGATTACCCTTACTTTCTGTTCGGCATCTTTAATCAAATCGACTCCGAAAATTTTACTTTTACCGAGCTCGGTCCAAAACAATGGTGTACGGCATTTACGACCGTACAAAGCCTCGTAAGGTGCCATCTTAATACTTGATTGAAAACTATTGTTGTAAGCGAATTCAATCAAAGGTAAATACCGTTCCCATGAACCACTAAACTCGAGGATGCAACATCTCAACATATCCTCAAGTATATGAATTATCCGCTCGGATTGACCATCGGTTTGTGGATGAAAAGCGGTGCTAAAATGCAGCTTGGTATCCAAAGCTTCTTGCAATTTCTTCCAAAATCGCGAGGTGAATCTCGGATCTCTATCTGACACGATAGAAATAGGTACTCCATGTAATCTCACAATCTGAGAAACATATAATTCGGCTAGTTTATCCAATGAAAAATCCGTACGCACGGGGATAAAGTGAGCCGACTTAGTCAGTCTATCAACAACAACCCAAATCGCATCCTTCTTACTTGCTGACAATGGCAGTCCGGACACAAAGTCCATTGTGACTCGATCCCATTTCCACTCGGGTATCATGATCGGCTGAAGTAATACTGAAGGCACTTGATGTTCCGCTTTCACTTGTTGACATATTAAACATCTCGAAACAAAGTCGGAGATGTTCCATTTCATACCATGCCACCAAAACCGACGTTTCAAATCGTTGTACATTTTCGTACTCCCCGGGTGAATTGACATTCGGCTACAATGAGCTTCGTTCAGAATCATCGAAATGAGTTCTGAATTTCTTGGAACACACAACCGACTTCTGAACCTCAAACAATCGTCATCATCAATTAGAAATTCGGATTCCATATTCGGAATACATTCAGCCCGTTTTGCAACCAATTCATCGTCGACTTTCTGAGATTCACGAATTTGATGAATCAATGATGGTTTGGCCTTTAATTCAGCTACTAACACATTGTAGGGTAGAACAGACAAGTGCACATTCATCGCTCGTAAAGTAAACAGCGATTTCCGGCTTAAGGCGTCCGCAACCACATTAGCCTTTCCCGGGTGGTAATCAATGACAAGCTCGTAATCTTTCAACAACTCAAGCCAACGTCTTTGTCGCAGATTTAAGTCTCTTTGAGTCATCAAATATTTGAGACTTTTGTGATCCGAAAATACATGGCACTTTTCGCCAAACAAATAATGTCGCCATATTTTCAAAGCAAATACGATGGCGGCTAGTTCGAGATCATGGGTTGGATAATTTCTCTCGTGTGGCTTCAATTGTCTCGACGCATAGGCCACAACTCGACCTTCTTGCATCAATACGCAACCCAACCCGAGTAGGGATGCGTCACTATAAATGACAAACTCTTTGCCTGATTCGGGTTGCACTAAAATTGGAGCTTCAGTCAAATGAGTTTTCAGTTGATCGAAGCTTTTCTGACATTTCTCCGTCCATTCGAACTTAGCATCCTTTTGAAGTAGCTTCGTCATTGGTGTGGCTATCATCGAGAAACCTTTTACAAATCGTCGGTAATAACTGGCGAGCCCCAGGAAGCTCCGAACTTCGGTAATATTTATTGGAGGCTTCCAGTTAAGTATGGCTGAAATTTTGCTCGGGTCAACTCGAATACCCGATGCGGATACCACATGACCCAAGAAGCTAACCTCTCTTAACCAGAACTCACACTTACTGAACTTAGCATATAACTTCTTATCCCACAAAATTTGCAACACTAATCTCAGGTGCTCAGCATGTTCGGTCTCATCTCCTGAATAGACTAAGATGTCATCAATGAACACAACTACGAACCGGTCCAAATACTGTCTGAAGATCCGATTCATCAAATCCATAAATACCGCAGGGGCATTAGTGAGCCCAAACGGCATCACTAAGAACTCGTAGTGACCGTACCTCGTTCTGAAAGCAGTTTTGGGTACGTCCGAATCTCGAATCCGCAACTGATAATAACCCGATCTCAAATCTATCTTTGAAAACACTGAGGCTCCCTTTAGTTGATCAAACAAATCATCAATACGCGGTAATGGATATTTATTCTTTATCGTCACTTTATTCAGTTGACGATAGTCAATGCACAACCTCATGGTTCCGTCCTTCTTTTTCACGAACAATACTGGTGCAGCCCAAGGTGAGAAACTTGGTCGAGCGAAACCTCTATCCGTCAACTCTTGCAATTGAGCTTTCAATTCCTTTAACTCGGTTAGTGCCATACGATACGGAGCTATCGAAATTGGCGTAGTTCCAGGTACAAGCTCAATACCAAACTCTATCTCCCGAACAGGTGGCAAACCCAGTAACTCTTCAGGAAAAACATCCGGGTATCCACAAACCACCGGCACAGATTTAGGTTTCTTTTCTAATTCTTTGTCATCAAGTACATACGCAAGGTATGCTTCGCACCCTTTTCTTACATATTTCTGGGCCAACATTGCTGATATTACAGCTGGCAACCCCCTTAAGTCCGTAGACTCAACTCGGATTATCTCGTTATTTGCGCACCTCAAATCAATAGTCTTGCTTTCGCAATTCACAACCGCATCATGCGCGGTCAACCAATCCAAACCAAGAATAACATCAAATTCGTCAAACGGCAAAAGCATCAAATCGGCCGAAAAACAGGATTCTCGGATTATTAGAGGGCATCTCTTACACACTTTATCAACAAGTACGCATTGACCCAAAGGGTTTGACACTCGAATTACGAACTCAGTAGACTCAACAGGTAGAGTCTTACTGGATGCTAAGGTTTCGCATACATATGAATGAGTAGAGCCAGGGTCAATCAATGCAATCACATTAGTATCAAAGAGAGTGAAGGTACCAGTGATGACGTCGGGGGAGGATGCCTCCTCTCGTGCGAGAATGGCATATGCTCTAGCAGGAGTACGGTTCTCGGCTCGAACAGCCGTATCAGAGGCCCCTCTCTGACTACCACCCCTACCTCCTAAAATTCTCGGTGGTCTACCTCTAGTTGTCACTCCACTAGGTCTTGCACCTTGAATCTTATTCTTTTCATCAAGCTCCGTGCAATCTCTAATGAAGTGGTCCTTCGAACCGCATCCGTAACAGGCCCTGTTAGTAGACTTACCCCAACATTCACCTAGGTGTCGTCTCCCGCATTGGGGACATTCAGGTTTCTCTTGACGATTATTGCCCACACTAGCTACCGAAGTAGCTCGGGAGTCCGTCGATGGTCGTGCTCTGATGGAAACTCCCGCAGTCGTCCTCGACTTATTAGTGTCCTCCCTGAACTTCTTTACAGCTGAGAATGGAGCTTTACCCGTCGATCTTTTACGATAGTCTCTAGCTTCAAATTCAGCCTTCTTCTTCTCCTTTCCAAGTTCTTCCGCCTTGCAGGCTCGTTCGACTAGTGTTACGAATTCTTTTATCTCCAAAATACCCACTAGTAGCTTTAAATCTTCATTCAATCCTTCTTCGAATCTTTTGCACATAGCAACCTCATCAGCTACACACTCCCGGGCATACCTACTGAGTCTTACGAATTCATGTTCGTATTCAGATACTGTCATACGGCCTTGCTTGAGTTCCAAGAATTCCTTACGCTTTTGATCAATGAACCGTTGACTAATATATTTCTTTCGAAATTCCGTCTGAAAGAAGTCCCAAGTTACTCGTTCGTTTGGGACTATGGAAATCAGGGTCCTCCACCAATAGTAGGCTGAGTCCCGTAACAAGGATATAGCACACTTTAGACATTCATCAGGCGTGCATGACAGTTCATCAAACACCCGAATGGTGTTATCAAGCCAGAACTCGGCCTTTTCAGCATCATCAGTAACTATGGCCCTGAACTCCTCGGCCCCGCGCTTCCTAATCAAGTCTACAGGTGGCTTACTCAGCCTCACAGGATCAGTGACTGATGGCATTACGGCTCTTGGGGTGGCTTATTCAAATTCGGGAATGTTGGACGGCCGGATTGGTTCGGGCATATTGCGCGACCCACTCATTCATCATGGTAAAGAAGGCTTGTTTAGCCCCCTCACCTTGATTATTCGCAGATGACTGAGGTTCAACAGGCGGTGTCCCTTGTGCAGGAGCAGCCGCTACACTTTCAATGTCATCCGCCAAGGTTCTCTCTACACCGGGATCCATTTACTAATCAAAACATAAATTTTAACCGTCAGAAGTCATCACACATTTAAACATTAACATTCGGCATGTATAGCTAACTCATACGTGCTATGGTAGTCATAGAACCGACTAAACCATAGCTCTGATACAATAAATGTAACACCCCGAACCCGAGACCTCGCCGGAGTCGAACACGAGGTGTTAACAGACTTCAAACCACTTATTTGACATTTCCCAGACAAGCTGCCAATCTGCATACTAGTCGCTTTAAAAATCATATCTTGAGTTCTGAAACTCGAAATCCAGTTCCGTAAATTTTCCCTGGAACTAGACTCATATACCTATATGGTAGAATTTTTGTAGAATTTTTGGTTGGGCCAATAGTACAGTTTATTAGTCAAAGTCTCCCATGTTACAGGGATCGACTACACTGACCTTTGCGCATTACGACTTGGATATCTCCCTCACAAGCTTCAATACCGATGGCGTTTGTTCTATAGAAACTAGACTCAGAGAGGAATCTGTACATATATGGCATGACTCCTAATTATCTCTGGTTAATTTATAATTAATTTCCAAATCGGAACAGGGAATCCAGAAACCGTTCTGGCCCTGTCTCACGAGAACCTGAATATCTCTTAACATACTGTCCATATGATCATTTCGTTACTTCTATATGAAAATAGACTCATCAAGCTTCGATTACATAATTTATTCATTAATTAATTCCACTCCTACTATTTTTAGTGATTTTTCAATCTCACGTCACTGCTGCTGCCAGCATCTGTTACGAAAGCAACTATGCCTATTTCGTGATTTCTCCTTGATCTATCTAGTAATTCATCATACATATCACCAATTATGATCATGACTAGCCATGCCGAAGGCTAATCATTGTCAAACATCTCCCTACTACACTATTGCCATATCATGAATTTTAACACCAAAAATAATCAACCATGACATATGGCATAAAAAAAAAGTCGAATTATCAAGACTTACGACCTAACGTTATAAACCAAACCCAACCGAACATTTATGCCATTTTCGCATGGCTAAAGTTTACATACCAAAGTTCAAACACAACATAATAGCCTATACATGCCGAAATGTTCTCCTAAGCCGACTAAGAAGAAAGTACCAAAACTTGCTAGCCGGTGTGATGACTCCAATGACGGCCCGATCACGCAAAAAGAGACGAGTCCAAGAAACCTAAAATAGGTGACAAGGAAACACCGAGTGAGTATATAACTCAGTAAGTCATAAGCAATGCACTACCATCCATTAATAACATTATCACAAGAGGAAGCAAAATGAACAAGGCTAGTTACTCCACCCATACCGAACCATACCATAGTTCCTCAAACCTATCGGTTCAATCTCATACCAAGTCATGCATTCACATTCCATATACTAATCAATAGGATATTTGAGGCATTTTCATACATCATTTGTTTCGTTACAATCATACAACTAACGACCTTCACCTATTCCACGATAATCTTATGTACGTGACCTCAATTATAATTGTCACATAGGTTCAAACTTACCAAGCTCAACTTCAAATATAACATAGCGCCTAGTAGTCACGACTCAAGGTACTTACCCATCCGCTGTCCGTGATCAACTCAATAATGTCGCACACTTAGTGCCCATATGATTCAAAATATATATTAAGTCCGCACACTCAGTGCTATAAATCAACTCCCACACTTAGTGCTATATAATCAAACTCGCACACTTAGTGCGAAAATTTAAACCCGCACACTAGTGCCAATCTCAGATCATAAATGTTATACCACACTTAGTGCAGATCAACAACTCAATACATCTCACTCTTTTTTTCATTCAACACTTTCATCACCACATCATACATGTAATAAATTATCATTCCATCGCATAATTACTAGACATTAGTCTATTTAGATCATACAAAATATGCTGATGACTACTGTGTAGAGTCCACGGCTACTGATGATCTTTTTTGCGATTCCTCCTTAACTCCTGAGCTTAATCAATAAATCACTAGTTTAACATTTGCCATCATAATATACACATGCATATGTATATTACATCCTCACTATTACAC
>NW_024403718.1:0-6292 GCF_007990345.1 Gossypium hirsutum | reverse complement strand
ACAAGCCCCTAACTTACCTCTACATACACCGGGGTGACTTCTTCCACAATGTTGGCATTTAGGCCTTGGGGTATTTTGCACACTACTCACGCTAACAGTAGGTCTATTGGATGCCCTAAAATTAGATTGTCTTGGTCTACTCTTTCCCGATCTTTTCGGTGCTGAAGTGGCTCGACTAAATTCCTCTTTACATTTCTTCATCGGTAAAGCTAAAAATGACTTAGATGCACTTTTTTTGAAAGATTCTTTGCTCCTTCTATCTTGGTGCATCTTTCTATTATATACTTCTTCAAGTTTCTGAGTACGATTTGATAGAACAATGAATTCTCGTATCTCAATGCCCCTATCATCATTCTGATCTCATCATTAAGCCCTTCTTCAAATCTAATACACATTTCTTTCTCAGTAGGTACAATAGCTCGAGCATATTTGCTAAGATAAACAAATTCCCTTTCATATTCAGTCACCCACTTGTTTCCCTATCGTAAGTCGAGAAATTCTCATTCCTTCTTATCCAAATATCTTCTAAAAATATATTTCTTCTTAAATTCATTCTGGAAAAATTCCCAAGTGATTTTCTCAGCCGGTGCCACGACTTCTATTGTTTCCTACCAGTTATAAGCTTCTTGTTTCAATAATGACACAACACATATTAAGTAATCATCTGGTGAGCATGCCATTTGTTTAAAAACCCTCATTATACTTTGCAACCAATACTCAGCTTTGACTAGGTAATCATCTGTTCTTCCTTGAAATTCTTTAGCCCCATGTTTTTTGAGCTTTTCAAATGGAGAACATTTACTGGATTCTGTTGTTGGAGGGGGTGGAGGAGCAACCGGGGGCACTACCGATGTTGAAATAGGGGGAGGAGGTTGTTAAGCTTGATTTCTTTCCTGCACATTCTCATCATAGCTCTGATTCATAAATCCATAAATCATATTTTTGAGTTTTTGTTCTTGCATCAAGGAAATTGGAACCTCACTACTTGTTCTGTAACACCCCAAACTCGGCCTAGAAGTTAGGCCCGAATCTGGCGTGTCACATTGAAGTGTTTTTCGAAAACCATGTTCTCATACGCGTTAACTCTCGCCTCGAACACTTCGTCTAGCACTTCCCTTACCAACCGGATCAGTGCCTCCGTACCAAGCTCTCGGTTATTGTTACCTGTAGTTAGCGGACTTACCTTGACTACAGTTTCATGAACCATCTCATGTTCCGGGGAGACAAGCAACTCATCACAACCTTGCTTGCCTTCGAAATCCATCACAGTATTGTTGCTAACTAAAAAAAAAATCTAATTTCCAGAACATACACTGAATAAATACAAAATCTAAATTTAAGTACAGTCTAACAGAAAACTTATAGATTCGATGCCGAAGACTCAGTATGTAACACCCCTATCCCGTATCCGTCGCCGGAATAGGTAAAGGGGCATTACCAGACTTGAAACTCATATCAGAACAGTAAAAAATTTTGAATTTTTTTTTGAACATTCCTTTAGATAAATACTAAAGACAGTCAGGGATACAATTTAAACTTCTATAAGTACACATTCAAAAGATGCCATTTTCGCATGGCTTATATACATTAACCAAAATATCCTCCCACTACTAGTCTATTCTATACATGCCATAAGATAATCCAAAACATAGCAGTACCAAACAGTGGATAGTGATAGTGTGACTAGTTGCTGACGATCCCCGAGCCTGTAGCTTCCAAATGAGATCTATAAAACAGAGGAAACAAAGTAAACGGAGTAAGCATTACAATGCTTAGTAAGTTTTAAGCAGTGTCAACAGATAACAATCAAATTATAACATAGTTGTTCGTATTTTTATTTCACTCTTCCTTCGGGCATACCATCCCTTTACCGAATATGCACATCTCATCATATATAATAGGCAGATAAATTCTCACTTGATAGTGATCTCTTATAAACATAGGTACATTACATATTTTCACCTAACTTTCCACATTGACCAAACGTACAATAATCATAGAACAGTCTTATTGCTTTACTCACATATGCATCACATAACGACTTTGTGATTTAGTCCAAATCAAGCTTAAATATAATCTCAAAATACATACCTGACCAACTTAACGCATTGAACGTATTTATTACCAATTGTTACTGTGAAGTCTTTTAATCTTATGCTTTACTCGAATCTTCAGCGAAACCTTTAGCTCGAATAGTCCCCACACGTAGTTATCGGGTCTTACCCGGACAAAATCTCCACACGTAGTCATCGGGTCTTACCCGGACATAATCTCCACACGTAGTCATCGGGTCTTACCCGGAATATATTTCCAAGTTTCATGCACATTTAATCACATGTTACAACATTCACATCAACTGTCATATTTGTAATTCATTTGCCTCATCAAATATCTAATAATACACACCTTTCACATTTGGTCATTCAGCCACAATATACACACATCTCCTACATAATTCACACTAGCCATTCGGCTTTACCACATATACATATCTCATACATATTTCACACTAGCCATTCGGCTTTACCACATATACATATCTCATACATATTTCACACTAGCCATTCGGCTTTACCACATATACGTATCTCATATGTGACAGCCCAAAGTTGACCCTAGTCGGGAAGTGGTTTCAGGACCGCTAAACCGAGTCACCAAAATGTTTGAATGTGATACTTATTGTGTAGAATATGTAATTATGAATGTGTGAAAATTTCAAGCTTCGATTTGGTTGATTGCATGTGAATTTAGTCAATAGGACTTATGTGAGAAAATTCAAAAATGTGATAGGTCAATGTGTGAGGACCTATTAGTGCATGTGGACAAAGGGGGGGACTTGCATGTCAAATTTCCCCCCCTAATGAGTAGTGGCCGGCCATGACAAGGAATGATGGGCAAAACATGTCATGAAACATGTTTTGTTAATGGAAGAATAAAATAAGGAGTATGGGTAATAAAGAAATGGAAAACAAAAGAAAAAAAAATGTGTGTGTAGTGTTTGTCCCCCCCATTGCCGTGAGCTAAAGAAGAGAAAGGGGGAATTTTGTTCATCCTTTTCTCATCTTCATGCTTGCCAAAACTAGAAAGAAAAACAAAGAAAAATTTTCTCATCCTTTGGTTCATCCTTGGCCAAAAATTTTAAGGAGGAAAGAAGAAGAAAGGTGAAGAGATTCGGCCATGCATGTAGCTAGGCTAAGGTATGTTTGATGATGTTCCATGAGAGGCATCCATGTTTTAGTTGTTAGCTTGAGTTCTACCTAACCCATGGTCTAAATCTTGCTATGTGATGGAAATGGCACTTGACCATGGATGCATCATTCTTGGTTGATGTTTGATGTTGTGGTGATGAGGCATGAGGATGAGTTAAGATTCGGCCTAGGTGGAGGTTGTGTTAATGCCATTGCATGCAAAATATGAAGCTTGTTAATGATGCATGTGATGATGGCTTGATGATTCTTGAACCTCCTTTTTAGCATTTTTGTGTGAGCACATATGTGCATTGGTTGCTAAATGGAGAAGAATCGGCTAGCAAGATGTGTGCTAAGGCCGAATGTAACTTTGCATGTTAATGAGCAATGCATGTGTTAAATTGATGAAAAGGGGGGAGGATGCTTTACTAGTGTGTATATGTGTGTATTAAGTGTTGAAATCGACCCCAAAAATGGACATGCATATTCGGCCAAGGGGAAAGAAATTAGCTAATATGTTGTGTTGATGCATGATTTTTGCATGTATGAGACTTTAATGTCTAATGTATAAATATGGGCTAAGTGCCTTGTGTTCATCTTTTGATGCCTAAATGATGAAATCAATTTATTTGTTTGATTAAGCTCAAGAGCAAAGGGGAAATAAAACCGATAAAGGGAAGGAAAAAGTGGTTGAATAGCTAGCGGAATCGTTCGACAACACCCGAGGTAAGTTCTTGAGTAAGAGAGCTTAAATTTCGATGTGATTAAATCATGCTCTATGTGTGGCTATTGAGCCGAATGTGCAAGGACAATATGTGCCTTGTGTTTGAGTTTCGTAAACGAAAATGAAATATGAATGTGCCATGAATTATTGTTAGATGTGCATGATTAATTGAATGCTGTCCGGGCTAAGTCCCGAAGGCTTTGTGCTAAGTGAATATATCCGGATTAAGATCCGAAGGCCTTTGTGCGAGATACTAAATCCGGGTTAAGTCCCGAAGGCATTCGTGCGAGTTGTTAAATCCGGGTTAAGTCCCGAAGGCATTCGTGCGAATTGTTAAATCCGGGTTATGTCCCGAAGGCATTGTGTGAGTTACTAAATCCGGGCTATGTCCCGAAGGCATTTGAACGAGGAGCTATATCCGGTTAAATCCCGAAGGTACGTGATTTGGTAATGAATGAGCTTGCTGTAAAATTCCAGCGAATACTCGAAAAACATCCCAATATGGGGATATGTTACGTATGTGTTGAATTTAATCGAGCCCTTACAAATAAATGTTCGCTCAGTTGATAAACGAGCTATCGGCCTTCGGCTAAGTTAGTCTATTGTGTATGTGCATAAGGGTTGTTAATGTTGTGAAGCAAGTTTAATATCAATAAATTGCGTATTATGAAATATTCCGTTTAGCTAAATGTGTGATATTCTTTGTTTATGCTGGAATTCCTTGCTCAAACTTACTAAGCATAAATTGCTTACTCGTTACATTGCTCCTCTGTTTTATAGATTTTTGGTTCTCCAGCTATCGGACTCGGGATCTTGAAGTCGAAGTCGCCCACACTATCAAAGGCTCTTTTGGGTACTATTTTGGTTGAATTTTGATATGGCATGTATAGGACTACCCATTGTTGTCTTTCGAGTACTTTATGAAATGTATAAGTGTACAGCCATGCGAAAATGGCTTGTAGAAGTGGAGTATGGCATTAGACCATTCGTGTTTATGAATGTATAGATGGTTTCATGATGTAACTATAGTTGGAATGGAAGTGTTGAGCAAATGATCAGCCACTGGAATGGCTAAGTATGATCATATGTGGGCTTATGTTTGACAAGGCCCTAGTTGGTCCATGAAACCCCAAATTAGGTAAGGTTTACTTTGAAAACAGAAGCTGATAGCAGCAGTGGTGTGGATTGGAAAAATCACAAGAATTCGTAGGAGTGGAATTAAATAGTGAATAAATTATGTAATCGAACCTTGATGAATCTACTTTCATATGGAAGTAACGAAACAATCATAGGAACAGTACAGTAAGAGATATTCGGGTTCTTGTGGAACAGGGCCAGAACAGTTTCTGGATTCCCTGTTCCGCCTTTGGAAATTCACTATAAATTGACCAGAGATAATTAGGGGTCATACCATATATGTATGGATTCCTCTCTGAGTCTAGTTTCCATAGAAACAAACGGAATCAGTATTGAAGCTCTGTGCAGAGAGATATCCAAGTCGTAATGGGAAAAGGTCAGTGTAGTCGACCCCTGTAACATGGGAGACTTTGACTAATAAACTGTACTAATTGGCCCGACCAAAAATTCTAGAAAAAAATACATAGGTGGGGACATGAGTCTAGTTTCAGGGAAAAATCACAAAACTGAATTTCGAGTTGTGAATCTCAAGATATGATTTTTGAAGCGACTAGTACTCAGACTGGGCAGTGTCTGGAAAATTTTTTTTTTCAAAGTTTGTTAACATCTCGTGTCTGACTCCGGTGTCGGTCTCGGGTTCGGGGTGTTACATTTTATTGGTATTAGAGCTACGGTTTAGTCGATTCTAGGACTACCGTAAGGTTTTGGGTCTAGCTATACATGCCATTTTATGTGATTACTTGATAGTGTGGTGATTTCTGACAATTGTAAATGTGTATTTATAGTAATGGATCCCGATCGTGACCGAGAGGTAGCTGATGATCTTGAGAGTGTAGCGCCTGCTCCCGCACAAGGGACAGTGCCGGCGGACTCTCAACCTAATGCTAGTAATCCGAATGATGAAGCTAGACAAGCATTCTATAGCGTGATGAATGATTGGTTTAACCAATACATTCGAACTAATATGGCTGTTCCACAACCTCCATTCCCGACAAATACTACCCCCGCACCTACAATACCACCGGTAACAGACCAAATAAGGTCAAATAAGCCCCCAGTTGACAGAATTCGAAAACATGGGGCTACTGAATTTAAGGCTATGGATAGCGATGATGCCGAGCAAGCTGAATTTTGGCTGGACAACACTATCCGGGTACTCGATGAGCTATCTTGTACACCCGATGAATGCCTAAAGCTTGCTGTCTCCTTGCTACGTGATTCTGCCTACTATTGGTGGAGTACT
>NW_024403717.1:0-6354 GCF_007990345.1 Gossypium hirsutum | reverse complement strand
CTCCATGGACGTATGTAGCAAGGGAACACCATGGCTAGGGTTTGTTCATCTTCCAAGCTTCATGGTAAGTCCGTTCTAGCCTCGTTTTTCTTGTTCTTTATATTTTTCGAATCCCGATAACTTGCTTAAGCTATTTCTACCATTAATTCGAGCTAGAATTTATGTTTGAAAAATTACCCATAGATGAAAAATGTGAATTTTGATGTTTCATGATAGAATATGAAGCTTAGAATTATGCTAAATGATCTCTGCTAAGTGATTTTCAGCGAAAACGAGTAAAACGACTTAATCGGTAAAATACCTAATGTTCATAAGTGCACTTTAGAGCAAGAATTTGATATTGTTGTAGAAGGGAAAAATGTTCAGCATGTTATAATACATAAGAAAAATAAATAAAGTTTAATTTCCGAGCCTAGGGACAAAATCATAATTTGTGAAATATTAGGGGCAAAAATGTAATTTTTCAAAATGTGATTTTGGACTGGATTGAATAATGTGAATGTTATATAAGCTAAATATGTTATTATAAGCTAAGAAAGACAAGGAATTGACTTTGATTAGTGAAAAAAAAAAGAGAAAAAGTGAGAAATTTCCCGATTGAATATTCGGAATAAAAATGAGTGTTTTGAATGAAGTGACAGAAATGATTACATATGTGGCATGGACTGTGTGTAGGCCACTATGTGAAAGTGAAAGTAATGGTTGAAGTGATTCAAATCGAATTATTAAATTGGTTATGGAGTTGAGTGGAAAGATTGGTATTATAATGTGTTATGGAGAAATTGTAAATTATTGGGAAGTAAGAATCTTTGTGGAACTGTCGGAACAGTAAAGATTTGAATAAGGTATCGATGAACACGTGTGTAGTACTGTGTGAAGACTACTATGTGTATCGATAAATAATGGTCACATGTGTAGTACTAAGTGAAGGCTACAATGTGTACCGAGAAGCTTTGGTCACGTGTGTAGTACAGTGTTAAGGCTACTACGTGTATCGATAAATGATGGTCACATGTGTGGTACTAAGTGAAGGATACTATGTGTACGAAAGCTTTGATCACGTGTGTAGTACTGTGTGAAGGCTACTTCGTGAACCGTAAAACTTGATCACGTGTGTAGTACTATGTGTAGGCTACTACGTGTACCAGAATGATAGGTCGCATATGTAGTAATATGTGCAGGCTACTATGCGTACTGGATAGCTTCGATCACGTGTGTAGTACTATGTGCAGGCTACTACGTGTATTGGATAATGATGGTCACCTGTGTAGTACTATGTGCATGCTACTATGTGAACCGGTATCATTGATTACAAAGGGTGGTTGCTGTGTGCTGAATCCACCGTGTATCTTTATTATTCCGAAGTGTCATCGGGAAATTGACTAAGTGTAATTGATTAATGAATATAGGTGTGGAATTGAATTGAATATCGACTTAGAAATGGAAAGGTGAATTTTGAATTGAATTGTGATTGAAAGAGGAAAAGTGAAATTATGAAAGTGTACATTTAGCAACAAAACAGTTTAGACAGCAACAATTGTGTGATTTTGAAAAATCACCAAAAATGGTGAAAATTGAATTAGAGACCGAATATATATGAAACTGAATCTGAATGAGTCTATTTTCACATAAAAGAAATAGAGCAAGAAAATGAGTTTTATATAATGAGATATTTGAATTAAGTGAGATAGAGCTAGAATGATTTTGGAATCTACTATTTTGACTTTTAAAAATCACTAAAAATTGTAAAAAAATAATTATGGCTTGTAATTTACATTCTTGAATTCCTCATTGAGTCTATTTTCAAGAGAAACAAACAATAACATCATTTGAATTCTGTACAAAGAGATAAACAATTTTTAGTGAAGAGGGTCAGAGCTATTGAGTAGTGAAACAAGGGAGAGTTAAAGAATAAACTGTACTAATTGGCTAAATCAAAAATTCTAAAAATTTTATGGGAAGAAGATATGTGAGTCTAGTTTCAGGGAAAATTGGCAAAACTTAATTCGAAGCTCTGTAGCTCCGGATAAAAATAATTTGGTGACTGTAACTTGATTATACAGCTTTAAATTTAAATATAAGCGGATAGTGAAATTATGTATAATGCTATTTAAGCATGTTTATACATAAAGGATGTGGAATGGAGAGGAGGAGGAGGACATAAAGTATATGAATGAATTGTGTATAAATGGTCATATGCTCGATAATCGATAAACGATTGAAAAGAAATGATGTTATATTGTGCATTATTAGTTATGGTAAAGTTCATGTGAGAAAATAAAGTTTATAGTATGTATATTGGTGTATTGGTATATGATTTGTGGGTAACAATGTCAGAAAGGCTTATGAATAACTCATGTTAGTAAGTTTGATACATGAATAATGTGGTGCTTATCCATTTATATGCTTATACTATATGTTTACTTGGCTAGCATGTTTGGTGTGTATGCTTAGGCTTTGGCCAAGTTGTGGTTGGATTACGCACATTAAATTATAAAATTATGTATTGAGATGGTAAATGTCTAGATGGAATATGCTTGTAATCATAAAGAGTGGTAAGGTTTAAAGTTTGTAATCTTTATTAAAATGGTTTATCATTTGGTTAGTCTTCAAAAAGACTAGCTTGCGACTATGGTTATGTGTAATGTTTATAACTTGCGTGATATGCATAGGAAAAGGGAGTGGAAAGGAAATGGAATACTAAGTTCATGCTTGAACTGTAGAATGACACAAAAGAGGACGTTAAACTGTACGTGAATTAAATGGAAATTGCAAATGATATGATTTGAATTAAATGAATTATTGTGGTATTGAAATATATATTGGATTGAGAAATTGAATTGAATTGTGAATTAAATGAAATGGAAATGAAGTATTGGAATGCATGAGTATGTATTGGGTCCCAGAAACCCTATTTATTACAAACATAGTATTTTGAAGTTATAATGTGAAGATTTATAAAAGCATGTTCAAAATTAGAAGAGTTTAAAATTTGAATGAAATTTTACAACTTGGTTTACTACGGTTAAAGTGTATATGTTTCTGGTAATACCTCATACCCTATTTCGGTATCGAATACGGGTAAAGGGGTGTTACATATGGCATTGGCGTCGAGATGAGAGGTCCCCAGTAAGACCATGTCTGGACATGGCTGGGTACCAATATGAGAACTCATGTAAGACCATATATGGGATATGACATGACAGTATAGTAAACATCCCATGTAAATCATGTCTGGTACATGGCTTTGCATGTTATTATCATATAGGAGACCGAGTATCCTTAGTATTCTAAGTGGTTCAACGGGCAAGTAAATAGACTATGTTACATGAAATTTCAAGTAAAAGCATAATAATAGATTCAAGTGAGTTATAAGGGTTAAGAATATCTCAATTATCAGTTGAGAAAAATATTTCAGCAAGGGAGGAGTAAGTTATAATCATGAGTTATTTAGGCAAGCAAGTAAGTAAGCAGTAAGAGAGTAAGTAAAGAAGAAGTAAAGATCATGGTACTTGATGAAAACTTATGAGTATAATTATTTATGATAAATGTTATTATTTATTTGCTTGTAAACTTACCAAGCTTTATGCTTACTTCCTTTATTGTCCTTATTTTTATAGTATCACCAAGCCAATTCGGGAATTGTAAGGACGTCGGATCATTTCACACTATCAATAGACCGTTTCAGTATTTTATGATTCCAAATATGTAAAGTTATGGTATGTATAGGGACTTAGTCATTTTGTATGTGTCCGTATGATATGGCAATGAATGGCATGAAAATACTCAATGATGATTACTATGAAATGGCTATTAAGAACATGTTTTGGTGTATGTATGCTTAAATGATAGTTAATACAAAGAATTATAATAGAGTAAGAATTTACAATGAACAGTTTTGGACAACAACATATGATTGATTTTGAAAAATCACTAAGGATAGTAAAAATGGAATTAGAGAGTGAATGAGATATATAATTAATCTTATCGAGTCTATTTACATGAAGAAACGGTGTAGGCAAATGATTTTATATTATGAGATATTTGAATTTTAGTGAGACAAGGTCAGAATTGTTTTTGAGTCCCTATTTGAATTTAGAATCATTAAATTGTACAGAAAGAATATGATTATATTATATGTATAGATTTTAGTGAGTCTATTTCAATATAAACAAGCGAAAACTATATGAGCCTGTACATGAGATAAATGATTTTTAGTGAATAGGGATCAGAACCATTAGATAGTGAAATAGGGAGAATTTAACAAATAATGTAACTATGGCTAACCTAAAAATCTGAATTTTTATAAGAGATACATGGTTAGTTTCAGGAAATTTCGCAATTCGATTCGTAGCTCGATAATAAATATGACATGAGTTGGAGTTTATTGACAGGAATAATATTTTATTGTAAGTCAAAAATTAATGTTCGGTTTGCCAACGTTTTGTTACATTTTAGGGTTTCGAGGCTCTTTTTAGGTACACATTGAATGAACCTGAGTGAATTAATTTTAAAGCAAATTTTTATGCTCCGAACTAGTAAGTTAAGTCATGTAACGCCTCATGCTTGACTCCGACAACGGTCTCGGTAAGGGTGTTACATGTTGAAGTATCCAAATCTTATCACTTTAATAATAATAAAAATAAATATTGTGGTTTTGCTTAATTGTAAGCCAAAGAATGTTATTTTGGTAATAAAAGGGAGGCCTACAAACTTAAATACATAATCATTAGTATTCTAAAGAGTAAGAAAAAAGAATTAAGAGATGATTATATAATTTAAAGATATATATGTCATTTTATAATTTTATAATAGAAATTTCATAATTGTTTATTGATGAATAATCTAATATTACTATTTCATCTATTGTTATACGATTTATATGATTTAGTAAGTTAAAATAATTAAATTGATATTTCAAATTTAATATGTTTCTTAAAATTATATTTTTTTAGTATAGAATTACAATTAGTTGTTTAAGTATATCATACCAACAGTGTAGCGTACATGATAAGATACATTGCACTCTTAAACAAAGAATGTAGGTTTAAACATTGAAGACGACATTCTTGAGAAATAGTCATGAACTCAAAAAATAAATTATAAAACAAGCGTAAAAACAAATAAAAGAATTATTGTTATAATAATACCTTAATTGTTTTAATACTAAGTTTTGAAATAATCCAAATATTCATTCAAGTTTTCCAAGAAAATATGTATATGGTGTATAAGTTTTGGAAACCATTCAAAACCATATTTATTGATCCAATATTAACCATACTTAAAATATTATTCTATAATCTTAATATAAGAACAATAATAGACTGTGCTATAATCAGTGATCATCAACTCGAGTTCTTCATATTGTCATTATTTTCATTATGAAAAGCGAGCTTCTACCTGTGATTTTCTTTTGAGGGTTTCACGTAAAATATTTGTGTTCGTTCTTCTCAAATTTTACTGTTTATTGTTTATATGTGTCGGGGAGTCAAGGTAGTACATTATTCTTTCTAATAATGGTTTAAATTCCCATTACAGTTAGTGATTTTATTTTTATATTTTATTATTTTTATGGACTTATTCGCAATAGATGATATCTCCTAGCTGTTAAGCCTGTCCACCTTGACTCAAGAACGTGAAATGTCGAGGCTTATATCAAACTGTGCAGAAATCGAAACCTTTATGTAACGCCCGGTTTTAGTTAATTAGAACAGTGATTTCGGAACTACAAATCTGAGGTCGAAAATTATTTTAGTTTTTTTGGTATTTACAGCATGTGATTATTATGTGGAAAGTTTATTCTTATGCTTTTTGGAAAGTATGTTTCGAGGTATATGTATGATATGTTTGTTATAAGATTCACTTGAGTATGATTTAGTTGGTGGATGTGTTTTGTTATATGTAATATGATAGACGTATGTAGTTGGTTCGAAATTTGAATAGTAAATGATATGACTTGGTTAAATTTCAGAGTAGATTGTATTGTGCAATTGGTTTGCACGGAAAAAAGTATGGGATATAGATATGTAGTATACAGAATTGTAATAAAGACTGTGTTAGACTTGTGTGTTAGGTAATCTGGTAACCTAATCCAGCGACGATACGGGTTAGGGTGTTACACTACCATTGACATGAAGCATCTCTATTTGCTTGTTCAGTAAACAACAATTG
Source organism: Gossypium hirsutum (assembly GCF_007990345.1). Taxonomy (NCBI): domain Eukaryota; kingdom Viridiplantae; phylum Streptophyta; class Magnoliopsida; order Malvales; family Malvaceae; genus Gossypium; species Gossypium hirsutum. The sequence continues at coordinate 183 of NW_024403717.1, read as the reverse complement.
ACAATGTGCATACCAGAATCAAATCAACCTTGACAATGATCAATGAAATTCACCTATGAACCTGATCTCGGCCATGTAAGTCATGTAAGATTATGGTCAACAACATAGTATTTAGTACAACATGCCAAGATGGCCCCATCACACATTGTTGAACCTATATTGTTGTAGCATATGAAAATCGAT
>NW_024403716.1:0-6402 GCF_007990345.1 Gossypium hirsutum | reverse complement strand
TTCATTTTATTATTTTGGAACTTCAAAATCTGTTTGGTCTATACTATGTTTTGGTTTAATATAAAAAAGTTGATTCGTATATTTTTTTTTTTTTTTTTTTTTTTTTTTATTTTTTTTTTGTTTTTTTTTTTGAATAGTTGGGTTTTTTTATTATTTTGGACACATAAGTTTTGGTTCTTAGTTTTGAATTAAAAACTATTATTTCATGCATGGGTTTAAGCAACTGAAATGCTATTTCATTAACAAATGTTCGTTCTAAAGTACGTTATGATTTTCAATAAGAAGAAAGGTTTTGATTTTACGTTGCAATTTGGTTGGAACTTCGGTTAACAAACTTCAAATCTGTTTGGTCAAATTTAATACATGAGCTGTTAATCTGGTTTAGTGATAATTAAATAATGTTTGGAATTCGTAGGTAAATTACTGCTGAATTTGTTAAACGACAAAGGTGGTTTGAAAAGGAATTTCTTATTTGGTTTAGTTAAAAACTTTCATAGTTTATAGAAAGTATGTTCAATTAGATTGTAATTATGTTATATGAACTGAGGTATGGGTTTTTATTATTATTTTGGACCATAAGTTTGGGTTCTTAGTTTTGAATTAAAACTATTATTTCATGCGTGGGTTTAAGCTAACTGAAATGCTATTTTCATTAACAAATGTTCGTTCTAAAGTCACTGTTTATGATTTTCAAACTAAGAAGAAAGGTTTTGATTTTACGTTGCAAATTTTGGTTGGAACTCGGTTAACAAAATCAAATTGTTTGGTACAATTAATACATGAGCTGTTAATCTGGTTTAAGTGATAATTAAATAATGTTTGGAATTCGTAAGGTAAATTACTGCTGATTTTGTTAAAACGAGCAAGGTGGTTTGAAAAGGAAATTTCTTATTTGGTTTAGGTTAATAAAGCTTTCATATGTTATAGAAAGTATGTTCAATTAGATTGTAATTATGTTATATGAACTGAGGTATGGGTTTTTATTATTATTTTGGACCATAAAGTTTTGGGTTCTTAGTTTTGAATTAAAAACTATTATTTCATGCTGGGTTTAAGCTAACTGAAATGCTATTTTCATTAACAAATGTTCGTTCTAAAGTACTGTTTATGATTTTCAAACTAAGAAGAAAGGTTTTGATTTTACGTTGCAAATTTTGGTTGGAACTTCGGTTAACAAAACTTCAAATCTGTTTTGGTTACAAATTTAATACATGAGCTGTTAATCTGGTTTTAAGTGATAATTAAACTAATGTTTGGAATTCGTAAGTAAATTACTCTGAATTTTGTTAAAAGCGAGCAAAGGTGGTTTGAAAAGGAAATTTCTTATCTTGGTTTAGTTAATAAAGCTTTTCATAAGTTATAGAAGTATTTCAATTAGATTGTAATTATGTTATATGAACTGAGGTATGGGTTTTTATTATTATTTTGGACCATAAGTTTTGGGTTCTTAGTTTTGAATTAAAAACTATTATTTCATGCTGGGTTTAAGCAACTGAAATGCTATTTTCATTAACAAATGTTCGTTCTAAAGTAACTGTTTATGATTTTCAAACTAAGAAGAAAGGTTTTGATTTTACGTTGCAAATTTTGGTTTGGAACTTCGGTTAACAAAACTTCAAATCTGTTTTGGTAAAATTTAATACATGAGCTGTTAATCTGGTTTTAAGTGATAATTAAACTAATGTTTGGAATTCGTAAGGTAAATTACTGCTGAATTTTGTTAAAACGAGCAAAGGTGGTTTGAAAAGGAAATTTCTTATCTTGGTTTAGGTTAATAAACTTTTCATAAGTTTATAGAAAGTATGTTCAATTAGATTGTAATTATGTTATATGAACTGAGGTATGGGTTTTTTATTATTATTTTGGACTCATAAAGTTTTGGGTTCTTAGTTTTGAATTAAAAACTATTATTTCATGCATGGGTTTAAGCAACTGAAATGCTATTTTCATTAACAATGTTCGTTCTAAAGTAACTGTTTATGATTTTCAAACTAAGAAGAAAGGTTTTGATTTTACGTTGCAAATTTTGGTTTGGAACTTCGGTTAACAAAACTTCAAATCTGTTTTGGTTACAAATTTAATACATGAGCTGTTAATCTGGTTTTAAGTGATAATTAAATAATGTTTGGAATTCGTAAGGTAAATTACTGCTGAATTTTGTTAAAAGCGAGCAAAGGTGGTTTGAAAAGGAAATTTCTTATATTGGTTTAGGTTAATAAAGCTTTTCATATGTTTATAGAAAGTATGTTCAATTAGATTGTAATTATGTTATATGAACTGAGGTATGGGTTTTTTATTATTATTTTGGACACATAAAGTTTTGGGTTCTTAGTTTTGAATTAAAAACTATTATTTCATGCATGGGTTTAAGCAACTGAAATGCTATTTTCATTAAAATGTTCGTTCTAAAGTAACTGTTTATGATTTTCAAACTAAGAAGAAAGGTTTTGATTTTACGTTGCAAATTTTGGTTTGGAACTTCGGTTAACAAAACTTCAAAATCTGTTTTGGTACAAATTTAATACATGAGCTGTTAATCTGGTTTTAAGTGATAATTAAACTAATGTTTGGAATTCGTAAGGTAAATTACTGCTGAATTTTGTTAAAACGAGCAAAGGTGGTTTGAAAAGGAAATTTCTTATCTTGGTTTAGGTTAATAAAGCTTTTCATAAGTTTATAGAAAGTATGTTCAATTAGATTGTAATTATGTTATATGAACTGAGGTATGGGTTTTTTATTATTATTTTGGACACATAAAGTTTTGGGTTCTTAGTTTTGAATTAAAAACTATTATTTCATGCGTGGGTTTAAGCTAACTGAAATGCTATTTTCATTAACAAATGTTCGTTCTAAAGTCACTGTTTATGATTTTCAAACTAAGAAGAAAGGTTTTGATTTTACGTTGCAAATTTTGGTTTGGAACTTCGGTTAACAAAACTTCAAATCTGTTTTGGTTACAAATTTAATACATGAGCTGTTAATCTGGTTTTAAGTGATAATTAAATAATGTTTGGAATTCGTAAGGTAAATTACTGCTGAATTTTGTTAAAAGCGAGCAAAGGTGGTTTGAAAAGGAAATTTCTTATCTTGGTTTAGGTTAATAAAGCTTTTCATAAGTTTATAGAAAGTATGTTCAATTAGATTGTAATTATGTTATATGAACTGAGGTATGGGTTTTTATTATTATTTTGGACACATAAAGTTTTGGGTTCTTAGTTTTGAATTAAAAACTATTATTTCATGCGTGGGTTTAAGCTAACTGAAATGCTATTTTCATTAACAAATGTTCGTTCTAAAGTCACTGTTTATGATTTTCAAACTAAGAAGAAAGGTTTTGATTTTACGTTGCAAATTTTGGATTGGAACTTCGGTTAACAAAACTTCGAAATCTGTTTTGGTTACAAATTTAATACATGAGCTGTTAATCTGGTTTTAAGTGATAATTAAATAATGTTTGGAATTCGTAAGGTAAATTACTGCTGAATTTTGTTAAAAGCGAGCAAAGGTGGTTTGAAAAGGAAATTTCTTATATTGGTTTAGGTTAATAAAGCTTTCATAGTTTATAGAAAGTATGTTCAATTAGATTGTAATTATGTTATATGAACTGAGGTATGGGTTTTTTATTATTATTTTGGACACATAAAGTTTTGGGTTCTTAGTTTTGAATTAAAAACTATTATTTCATGCGTGGGTTTAAGCTAACTGAAATGCTATTTTCATTAACAAATGTTCGTTCTAAAGTACTGTTTATGATTTTCAAACTAAGAAGAAAGGTTTTGATTTTACGTTGCAAATTTTGGTTTGGAACTTCGGTTAACAAAACTTCAAATCTGTTTTGGTTACAAATTTAATACATGAGCTGTTAATCTGGTTTTAAGTGATAATTAAACTAATGTTTGGAATTCGTAAGGTAAATTACTGCTGAATTTTGTTAAAAGCGAGCAAAGGTGGTTTGAAAAGGAAATTTCTTATCTTGGTTTAGGTTAATAAAGCTTTTCATAGTTTATAGAAGTATTTCAATTAGATTGTAATTATGTTATATGAACTGAGGTATGGGTTTTTATTATTATTTTGGACCATAAGTTTTGGGTTCTTAGTTTTGAATTAAAAACTATTATTTCATGCATGGGTTTAAGCAACTGAAATGCTATTTTCATTAACAAATGTTCGTTCTAAAGTAACTGTTTATGATTTTCAAACTAAGAAGAAAGGTTTTGATTTTACGTTGCAAATTTTGGTTTGGAACTTCGGTTAACAAAACTTCAAATCTGTTTTGGTTACAAATTTAATACATGAGCTGTTAATCTGGTTTTAAGTGATAATTAAACTAATGTTTGGAATTCGTAAGGTAAATTACTGCTGAATTTTGTTAAAACGAGCAAAGGTGGTTTGAAAAAGGAAATTTCTTATCTTGGTTTAGGTTAATAAAGCTTTTCATAAGTTTATAGAAAGTATGTTCAATTAGATTGTAATTATGTTATATGAACTGAGGTATGGGTTTTTTATTATTATTTTGGACTCATAAAGTTTTGGGTTCTTAGTTTTGAATTAAAAACTATTATTTCATGCATGGGTTTAAGCAACTGAAATGCTATTTTCTTAAAATGTTCGTTCTAAAGTAACTGTTTATGATTTTCAAACTAAGAAGAAAGGTTTTGATTTTACGTTGCAAATTTTGGTTGGAACTTCGGTTAACAAAACTTCAAATCTGTTTTGGTTACAAATTTAATACATGAGCTGTTAATCTGGTTTTAAGTGATAATTAAATAATGTTTGGAATTCGTAAGGTAAATTACTGCTGAATTTTGTTAAAAGCGAGCAAAGGTGGTTTGAAAAGGAAATTTCTTATCTTGGTTTAGGTTAATAAAGCTTTTCATAGTTTATAGAAAGTATGTTCAATTAGATTGTAATTATGTTATATGAACTGAGGTATGGGTTTTTTATTATTATTTTGGACACATAAAGTTTTGGTTCTTAGTTTTGAATTAAAAACTATTATTTCATGCATGGGTTTAAGCAAACTGAAATGCTATTTTCTTAAAATGTTCGTTCTAAAGTAACTGTTTATGATTTTCAAACTAAGAAGAAAGGTTTTGATTTTACGTTGCAAATTTTGGTTTGGAACTTCGGTTAACAAACTTCAAATCTGTTTTGGTACAAATTTAATACATGAGCTGTTAATCTGGTTTTAAGTGATAATTAAACTAATGTTTGGAATTCGTAAGGTAAATTACTGCTGAATTTTGTTAAAACGAGCAAAGGTGGTTTGAAAAGGAAATTTCTTATCTTGGTTTAGGTTAATAAACTTTTCATAAGTTTATAGAAAGTATGTTCAATTAGATTGTAATTATGTTATATGAACTGAGGTATGGGTTTTTATTATTATTTTGGACCATAAAGTTTTGGGTTCTTAGTTTTGAATTAAAAACTATTATTTCATGCATGGGTTTAAGCTAACTGAAATGCTATTTTCATTAACAAATGTTCGTTCTAAAGTACTGTTTATGATTTTCAAACTAAGAAGAAAGGTTTTGATTTTACGTTGCAAATTTTGGTTGAACTTCGGTTAACAAAACTTCAAATCTGTTTTGGTACAAATTTAATACATGAGCTGTTAATCTGGTTTTAAGTGATAATTAAATAATGTTTGGAATTCGTAAGGTAAATTACTGCTGAATTTTGTTAAAGCGAGCAAAGGTGGTTTGAAAAGGAAATTTCTTATTTGGTTTAGGTTAATAAAGCTTTTCATAGTTTATAGAAAGTATGTTCAATTAGATTGTAATTATGTTATATGAACTGAGGTATGGGTTTTTATTATTATTTTGGACCATAAAGTTTTGGGTTCTTAGTTTTGAATTAAAAACTATTATTTCATGCATGGGTTTAAGCAACTGAAATGCTATTTTCTTAACAATGTTCGTTCTAAAGTACTGTTTATGATTTTCAAACTAAGAAGAAAGGTTTTGATTTTACGTTGCAATTTTGGTTTGGAACTTCGGTTAACAAACTTCAAATCTGTTTTGGTACAATTTAATACATGAGCTGTTAATCTGGTTTTAAGTGATAATTAAATAATGTTTGGAATTCGTAGGTAATTACTGAATTTGTTAAACGAGCAAGGTGTTTGAAAAGGAATTTCTTATTGGTTAGTTAAAACTTTCATAGTTTATAGAAAGTATGTTCAATTAGATTGTAATTATGTTATATGAACTGAGGTATGGGTTTTTATTATTATTTTGGACACATAAAGTTTTGGGTTCTTAGTTTTGAATTAAAACTATTATTTCATGCTGGGTTTAAGCTAACTGAAATGCTATTTTCATTAAAAATGTTCTTTTTTTTGTTTATAAGGATTTTATGTTTTGCAAATTACGGTAAAAAAATGGTTTATGTAATTTAATT
>NW_024403715.1:0-6421 GCF_007990345.1 Gossypium hirsutum | reverse complement strand
ATTAATGCATGTTATGAAAATGATGGGTTTGCATGTCAAATTACCCAAAATTTGAGCTAGTGGCTGGCCATGCTATGGGTGGAAACATGTTGGGAACATGTTGGCTTAGTGTGTTATGTTAGAAAGAATAAATAAAAGGGTTTGTAATTAAGTAATGAAAAGGGAGGGGTGATGAAAACAAAGTTGTCTCATCCATCCCCCCCCTCCATTTTGCCGTAACTAGACAAAGAAAAGAAAAAAAAAGAGAAAGGGTGTTCATCCTTTAACACCTTGGCTGAAAATTTGAAGGAGGAAGGAAGAAGAAAGGTTGAAGAGATTCGGCCATGCATGTAACTAGGCTAAGGTATGTTTGATGATGTTCCATGAGATGCATGCATGTTTTAGTTGTTAGTTTGAGTTCTACCTAGCCCATGGTCTAAATCTTGCTATGTGATGGAGATGATATTCGGCCATGGGTGTTGTCTTTCTTGGTTGGTGTTTTGATGTTGTGGTGATGAGGCATGAAGATGATTGAGCTTGAGTGTTTAATAAAAAGGTTTGGATGTGAGAGTGTGTGAGGAGTAGAAGTGAGGGGTCTTAGCAACTTCATGAAGGTTCGGCCATGGTGCTTCAATATTGCACTTGTGTTTAACCCTATGATTAATTAGTTATATGGTTAGTATGGGTATGGGTGACCGAATATGAGAGCATGAATAGATGGAGAGTTTGGTGAATTGATATGTGGTAAATGTTAAGTGTTAAATGAAATGGAGATGATAGATTAATGTTGCACATTCGGCTATAGTTAGGCATGTTGATGATCTTATCTTGACTTAGATAATTAGGCATAAAAGGGTGGTAATGAGGTTGAGGTTGTTGAATGGTTAGTTGGGTAACAAATGAAGCATTCGGCCATCACTTGGGAGCTTATGTGATTTTGAGTTTAAAATTAGCAAAGGTGATTACCGAATGTCCAAGTATGCATATGCATGTGTGATTAGATTATTGATAGTATGGTAATTGCATGAGGTTATTAGCCGAATAGCTAAGAACATAAAGTAGCAAGATGAAAATTTTACCATGTCGTTTCGTATGTCATAAAATCATTAAAATGTGGATACCAATATATGTAGCAAAGCGGTTAAGTGAGTTAATTTATTTGTTTAAGCTCAAGACTCTAAAGGAGAGGCGTCCAACAAGGGAAAATCGAAGGTCATCGAATAGCCGCCGAAATTGATCGACCACATCCGAGGTAAGTTTTAAGCGATTAAACGTTGAGTAAATTCAATTATAATAGGACATGATGAGTTGATTTAATAAGATATGATGTGGCCATGATATGTTCTAAGCTCAAATGGTAAGTTCTTAAGTGTTTGAGCTTGGGAATTCAAGGGTAATTTGAAATAGTCTGCTTAGGACAGCAGCAGTAACGTGACTTTAGAAAATCACCATAAATTTATGGATTTGAATTAGAGGCTGAATGAGACATGAAATTAAAGCTTAATGAGTCTAGTTTCTTATAAAAGAAACCGTGTAAGCAAAGGAATTTCCGATAATGAGATATTTAAAGTTGTGTGAGACGGTGTCAGAATGACTCTGAAATCCCCTGTTCGGTTTTTAGAAAATCATTATAAATTGTACAAAAATGGTTATAAGATAAAATTTATATGCTTAGACTCCTTAATGAGTCTAGTTTCAAATGAAATCAAATACAACACATTTTGAATTCTGTAAAATGAGAAATTTGATTCTTAGTGAAGAGTGGTCAGATTAGTCAAACAGTGAAACAGGGGAAACTTTAAGAAAAATCTGGTATTGATTGGCCAAACCTAAAATTCTGGAAATTATATGGATGGAAGATATACGAGTATATATTCAGGAAAAATTAACGGAAAGTGATTTGGAGTTTTGTAGCTCCAGTTATAAATAATTTAGTGACTATTGCTCAGGAAAAACAGCTTGTGCTGAATTTGAGATTATGTTGTGAACCTTGATAAACTTGTTTTAGTTGCTCATAAGCTATTGATTAAACCCATACTTGAATTCTAAATCGTGATATTGTAAGTTATGAGTATTCGAATATGAAATGATAGTAAGGCCTAATGGTCGACGTGATGAATGTGAAAGTGTATATGTGTGATAAGGCCTAATGGCCGATGTGATGAATGTGAAAGTGTATATGTGTGATAAGGCCAAATGGTCGATGTGATGAATGTGAAAGCCAAATGGCCGATGTGATGAATGTGAAAGTGTATATGTGTGATAAGGCCTAATAGCCGATGTGATGAATGTGAAAGTGTATATATGTGATAAGGCCTAATAGCCGATGTGATGAATGTGAAAGTGTATATAGGTGATAAGGCCTAATGGCCGATGTGATGAATGTGAAAGTGTATATATGTGATAAGGCCTAATGGCCGATGTGTGAATGTGAAAGTGTATATATGTGACAGGGCCGAGTGGCCAACGTGATGGATGTGAAAGTGCATAAATGTGATAAGTACCGAAGGGCATTTGTGTCAGCACTATATCCGGGTTAAAACCCCGCAGGCTTTATGCGAGAATATTATCACTGATTAGTGTCCTTAAGCTTCGTGCTTGTACTATATCCGAGCTCTAAAGACCCGATGACTACGTGTGGGGATTATGTCCGGGTAAGACTTCGTAATAAGAATTGCTTATAAATATATTCAATGCGAAAGGTTAAACAGGTATGTACTCCAAGTTTATATGTGAGCTTGATTTGCACTAAATCATAAGGTAGTTATGTGATGCATACGAGAGCAATCTATGAGACTATTCCTATGATTATGTGACATCGGATCAGTGCGAGAGGTGATGTGAAATCATACGATATATCTATGTCACATGAGCTCACTTTTATGTGAAAGTTTATCTGCTTATTGTATATGATGAGATGTGCATATTCGGTAAAGGGATGGTATGCCCGAAGGAAGAGTGAAATAAAAATACGAACAACTATGTTATAATTTGATTGTTATCTGTTGACACTGCTTAAAACTTACTAAGCATTGTAATGCTTACTCCGTTTACTCTGTTTCCTCTGTTTTATAGATCTCATTGCGAAGCTACAGGCTCGGGGATCGTCAGCAACTAGTCACACTATCACTATCCACTGTTTGGTACTGCTACATTTCGGATTGTCTTATGGCATGTATAAAATAGACTAGTGGCGGAAGAATATTTTGGTTAATGTATATAGCCATGCGAAAATGGCTTATATATATTTGAGCATAATGTTATAATCATTTGGTATGGAATGGTTAATCACTATCATAATTTGTGCTATTTATGCTAAAAGAGCTAGTTGAATCATGGAAACTATGAAATAGGTAAAGTCTACCTTAAAGGCAGATGCTGGCAGCAGCAGTGATGTAGATTTGGAAAATCACTAAAAATAGTAGGATTTGAATTAAATAATGAATAAATTATGTAAACGAACCTTGATGAATCTATTTTCATAGGAAAGTAACGAAACTATCATATGGGCAGTATGTTAAGAGATATTCAGGTTCTCGTGAGACAGGGCCAGAACAGTTTCTGGATTCCCTGTTCCGACTTTGGAAATTCATTATAAATTAACCAGAGATAATTAGGAGTCATTCAATAGATGTATAGATTCCTCTCTGAGTCTAGTTTCTATAGAAACAAACGGCATCAGTATTGAAGCTCTGTGCAGGGAGATATCCAAGTCGTAATGCACAAAGGTCAGTGTAGTCGATCCCTGTAACATGGGAGAATTTGACTAATAAACTGTACTAATTGGCCCGACCAAAAATTCTAGAAAAAAATATGTAGATTGGCATATGAGTCTAGTTTCAGGGAAAATTTACGGAACTGGATTTCGAGTTTCAGAACTCAAGATATGATTTTTTAAGCGACTAGTATGCAGACTGGCAGCTTGTCTGGGAATTTTTTTAAGTGGTTTGAAGTCTGTTAACACCTCGTGTTCGACTCCGGCGACGGCCTCGGGTTCGGGTGTTACATTTGATTGGTATCAGAGCTACGGTTTAGTCGGTTCTAGGACTAACGTAGCACGCGTGAGTCTATTTATACATGCCATAAAGTGATAAAATGATAGTGTGATGATTTTTGGCTATTAAAATGTGTTTGCTGTATTGTAATGAATCTTGATCCCGATCGAGCTGTAGCAAGCTTCTGACTATGAGAATTTGCGATATAACTTCACTTAGATATGCCTAAATTATTAAGTTGATCAGGTACGTATCATGTACTCGTATTTGAATTTCGATTTGGATTGAATTATAAGGGTATAAGTGATGCAATTTTGAAGGAGTGTTATGACTATAAATGTGATTTTTGTATGTGGCCATGGAACTGGAAGTTGAATGGTCGATAAGCATGTTGTGTTTGTATTCAAGTAATGTAAATGATATACTAATGTGTATTGCTATATGTGTATATGTATGTAGAGACGAAATCGTCGAATGTAAAAGGGCAGTGAAGCGTATAGAGTGGTTGGTTTTCAGCACTAAGTGTGCGGGCAATAAGTGTTCACGGTTGTGAGATTGGCACTAAGTGTGCGGGCAATAAGTGTTCACGGTTGTGAGATTGGCACTAAGTGTGCGGGCATAGTGAGTGGATTGGCACTAAGTGTGCGGGCTTGAAATGCATGGCACTAAGTGTGCGAGTTTAAAGTACATGGCACTAAGTGTGCGTGGTTGATTATTAAGCACTATGTGTGCGAACCCACTATATATATATTTTCTATCAATTATTTATATTAAGGGTGCGACCTTACCGAGTCGATTTCGGACAGTGGAAAGGGGTAAGTTCTTGAGTAAAAGAGCTTAAATTATGATTTGATTAGATCATGTTTTAAGCAAATTAAAATCATGCTCTTTGTGTGGCTATTGAGCCGAAATTGCAAGAATGATAAGTGTCTTGTGTTCGAGTTTTGCTAACGAAAATGAAATACGAATGTGCCATGATTTATTGTTAAATATGCATGGTTATTGAATGATGTCCGGGCTAAGTCCGAAGGCTTGTGCTAAGTGACCATATCCGGATAAGATCCGAAGGCATTGGTGCGAGTTACTAAATCCGGGCTAAGTTCCGAAGAGCATTCGTGCTAGTGAATATCCGTGCTAAATCCCGAAGAGCAATCATGCTGGTGACGTGTATTCGTGCCTTCGTGCCTAGTAGGCATCATGCCGGTAATTTGAGCAAAGTTTAAGTATTCATTACTATACGAATTCAAATTTAAATGAGATGATATGTTTAAAAGTGTACATACATGATGTTTATAGACTTGGTTAAGTCATATCAATGTGTATTAACGAATGAATAAGAGCCCTATGTATGTGAATAATTAGAGGCACTGTGTGTGTGCGAATTCCTTTAACCGAGCACTATGAGTGCGAGATCGGTCAGTGGGCATAAGTGTGTGAAGTGGAATTCATGTAAGACCTCGTTTGGGACGAAGGCATTGATTGAGATAGTGTGTAAGACCATGTCTGGGACATGGCATCGGCTTGATATGTGAGAATATGTAGGACATATCTAGATTGGCATTGTAAGAGCTATATGTGCTATTGCTGAATGGACACTATTTGTTGATCTTGTTCAAGAAATTATTTGATTAAGTTTCGACATCGAAAGTTTGAAAGAATTTTTGATGAATGTTGATAATTTGGATATACGAGTTATGCGCTAGAATAAATCTCATGCCAGAGTATTATATTAGGCTTTATGCCTATTCGACTGTATACGGGTAACGTTAACTATGATGAGATGTGATAAAGTTATAAAGGATATTTATTGGGATGTTTGAGTATATGTGTACTTTGGTCAGATTACAGCTTATACATGAATGAAAATGTGGGTTACAAATATGTGGGTTGATGATGTGAATTATACATGTTAATATGTGCTTAATATGTGTTTGAAATGCAGTTGTGAATAAATTAAGTGATATGCTATGAGATCAAGAAAATGAGATATATTGCATACTTGCAGAAATGTTTATGTATTTGTCTTAGGATAAGAAAATGATTTACGGACGATGCGAAATCAGTAATGAATTACAATGGCTATCGATGAGCTATGTTTATATGGAATAACAATAAGAGACGTTATCTTAAACTATGCATCGGTAGAAATTCGGGGAAAATTCTTGAGTGGGGGAAGTTGTGAAGCCCAAATTGACCCAGTCGGGAAGTGGTTCGGGACCACAAACCGGTCATACTATAATTAGCCATCATATTATCTTAATATATATGCATGTGAATTCACTTGAATTGTTAATGTAAGTGAATTTATAAATAGGACTTTTGAGAAAATTTAGAAATGTCTAGGCAAATGTGAAGTGGGATAATGCATGTTATGAAATGATGGTTGCATGTCAAATTACCAAAATTTGAGCTAGTGGCGGCCATGACAGTGGTGAGTTGGCCCAGAT
>NW_024403714.1:0-6460 GCF_007990345.1 Gossypium hirsutum | reverse complement strand
ATTAACCCCTTTTCACTTGTTTTCTCATGTGATAATTATTAATGGATGATTATGTAATGCTTATGACTTACTGAGTTATATACTCACTCGGTGTTTGCTTGTCGCCTACTTTAGGTTTCTTGGACTCGTCTTTTTGCGTGCTTGGGACCGTCATCGAAGTCATCACACCGGCTAGCAACTTTTGGTATCTTCTTTTTAGTCGGTCTAGGAGAACATTTCGGCATGTATAGGCTAATATGTTTGTTGAAATTTGGTATGTAAACTTTTAGCCATGCGAAAATGGCATAAATGTTCGGTTGGATTTGGTTCTATAATGTTAGGTCGTAAGTCTTGGTAATTCGATTTTTATGCCATATGTCATGGTTGATTATTTTTGGTGTTAAAATTCATGATATGGCAATAGTGTAGTAGGGAGATGTTTGACAATGATTGGCCTTTGGCATGGCTAGTCATGATCATAATTTGTGATATGTATGATGAATTACTAGTTAGATAAGGAGAAATCACGAAATAGGCATAGTTGCTTTAGTAACAGATGCTGGCAGCAGCAGTGACGTGAGATTGAAAAATCACTAAAAATAGTAGGAGTAGAATTAATTAATGAATAAATTATGTAATCGAAGCTCGATGAGTCTATTTCATATAGAAGAAACGAAACGACCATATGAGCTGTATGTTAGGAGATAATTAAACTCTTGTGAAACAGGGCAGAGCAATTTCTGGATCCCTGTTCTACTTTGGAAATTCATTATAAATAACCATGATAATTAGAAGTCTGCCATATGTGCAAGATTCCCCTTTGAGTCTAGTTCTATAGAAACAAACGACATCCATATTGAAGCCCTGTACAGGGAGATATCCAAGTCGTAATGCGCAAAGGTCAGTGTAGTCGATCCCTGTAACATGGGAGACTTTGACTAATAAACTGTACTAGTTTGCCCAACCAAAAATTATAGAAAAAAATATGTAGATGGGCATATGAATATAGTTCCAGGTAAAATTACAGAACTGGATTTCGAGTTTCAAAACTCAAGATATGATTTTAAAGCGACTAGTACGCAGATTGGCAGCTTGTCTGGGAAATTTTTTTTTTATAAGTGGTTTGAAGTCTGTTAACACCTCGTGTTCGACTCCGGCGACGGTCTCGGGTTCGGGGTGTTACACATGATGAGGGCACTTTCATAATAACTCTTTGTACCTTTCCCATGCCAAATACAAGGACTCATCATCCATTTGTTAGAAGGCAGTGATCTTGTTCCTTAACTTAGCATTCTTGCTAGGTGGGAAATATTTTATAAGGAATCTTTCTGCTAACTCTTGCCATGTGGAAATTGAGTTCGGTGGCAATGAGTTCAATCAGGCTCGAGCTTGTCCTCAGCGAATATGGGAACAGCTTCAATCGTAATGCATCTTCAAGTATCCAGCTAATTTGAAAGAATCGCTCACCTCCATAAATAGTCTTAAGTGTAGGTGAGGATCTTCGGTAGGTATTCTACTGAATTGACCACTATTTGAAGCATCTGACATGACTGGCTCAGCCTAATATTGTGCTCAATTTTGGGTATTCTAATATCGGATTAAGATCATTAAATACTGGCATGGCATACTGTCGTAAGCCTATCCCTATCATCACAATAGGATAGGATTTGAGCAGGGTTGCTCTGTTCCTTGGATTGGATTTCGAAGTTTACTATTCGATCCTCCTCTGATTTGCTTGTCTTTTCGCTGTCAGAAAGTTCTTTCTATCTTAGGGTCTACAGGGAGTAGGTCAATAATTCGGCCATATTCATAAACACTGAAATAATACAGAAAAATTAATTAATAAATAACAGAAAAATAAACCAAAGTAAACTAACAAATTACAATAATGATTTTAAATAGTCCCGGCAACGGCGTCAAAAATTGGAACGACGGAATGTGCAAGTGTACACAATGCAACAAGTAATAAGTGACAAGTAAATGTCGAGTTATCGTATCACAGGAGTGAAAAGGATTTTTATGAATGCAATTTAAACACTTTGGTGAAAAAATATTTTTTAAAGAGGGTGATTAAAACTTAAGAAAATAAAATAAAAATGAAGTAAAGAAAGTTCTAATGCACGTTTCAAATAAGATTTAATAAGATGATATAATTGTGTTGGATAATTACTTCTCATCTTAGAATTATTAAACTTATGTTTATATTGTTACGAATAAATCACGGCAACCCGGTAATTTCTAACTTAGAACATACTTACATAACCAAAATCCATTCATCTCTTGACATATCCCTATGTCAATTCAACGACTAAACAGATTCTAGTAAGCAAAATGATTATGCACATAATACATTAAACTGAACTAATTCTTGCATATCCATGTCAATTCAAATGATTAATTAAATCTAACAAGCATATAAAAGACTATGTGAGGTAACAAGGTACTACTTGAATAGTTTAATCACAATAATCTGCAAGTTATGCAAGCAATAATATTGCAGATACATTGCTATTAACCTTCAGCTACTTAGAAGATAACATGCACTGTCAAGTACTGGTCAATTATTACAATTTCAATCGTAAAATAATTATAAGTACTCACAATCGTAACGCAAGATAACTTAGCTGATTTTATTAATAAGATACGAGGCTATAACATAAACACAATTTAACAATTTAGAAGACGAAATGCAATCACCAACACGAAATAAATTCAGTTAAGCTGATTAAATTAACCATTCCACAACATGAATATTATAGATAGTTCATCATAACAACACAAAATTAAAGAGATAGGGAAAGAAGCAAATCCGGTGGTTTTTTGAGGCTTGATTGGTTGCTACGTTCTCTTCTTGTTGTCCTCAACGATAAAATCTGATGAAACTCAATTGCTACTAACCAAAATGGTGAAGAAACCCCTTTTCCAAGGAAGAAATCGGCATAAAGAGAAGGGAATTGAAAAGAAAAATGAGAGAAAAGAATGAGAGAGGAGAGAAGTGTTGTGAAAGAATGAGCAATGAATGATCTTGAAGATAGCAAGGGGTTAGCAAGTGTGCAGCTGAAATTTCTAAAAATAGAAACAAAGAGAACCCTGGCCGCACCTATGGCAGTTATGCTTCAATTTGCTAAGAAATGGCAATCCAAAATCACCAATTGTGGAGGGGTTTGAATGCAAATTTTGCAAGAATTCAAGGTCTTCTTTGAAAGATTAATTAATCAGCTAATTAGCTGATTTGGGTCAGCATATGGCCGGTTTTGGGTTGCCCAATCTTTGGCCGGTTCACTTCAATTGGTTCGGTTCAACTAGACCACTTTTTCCATAATGAATTAATATTAAGTTATTTAGCCCAAATTAAATTGGGTATAAATTAAAATTAATTATATTATGAATTAATATACATAATTGGACCGTCCTAGGCAGGAATTAATTCACCTTGATACTTCAAATTGCTTCGTGGTTTTGTGCTTTAAGTAGTGTCTGCCGAGCCATTTTTCGCCCTTTGTGCAATTCTGTCGAAAATAACCAAAATTACTCAAAATTAATTATAAAATTAACTAAAATTCATCATTTTCATATTTAAGTATAATTTAATTATTTATAAAAATTAATTATTTTTCGACAAGAATTTAATTGAAACGGTATGATTTTAAGCTAAAAATGGTATGTAAAAATGCGCAAGTTTTGTGTTTCCAATAGACACACCAAAATATTAAAAATGGAATTGAGTTCATCAATTTTGAGTGAATCTTTCTTTCTTTTCTATTGATTGTGTCTCTAAATTTCATTCTGGTATAAAAAAATTTGGAGTAAAATACAAATTGCTCTGTTCGAATAAAGACATTGTATCTTGAGAATAGTATTTCTTGATCATTGTACACACGGAGGAGAAATAATTATTCTTAAGATAGTTTCTTGGAAACACCTTAACTTTACAAGATATCAATTTTGGACCCAACCAAATATTTTTTTATACAACACAATCTACTTGTGCATGGTATCTTAAAGATTTAGTGGGATTGGATCAAAACATTTGATATCCCATAAACAAAGGAGACTATCAAATAATGCCTACTGAAGAGCTGATGGAAGAATATCTTTGAGATTTATGTAATATTATCTTCCTTATTTCAAGGGATAATTGATTGTATAATATTGAGTATGTTAGCAAGTACATACACATATAAAGTACATACACATGCACTATGTTGTAATAATCAAGCGTGTTACTTGGTTAAGAATCCTAATATTTCAAGGGGAAAACTTTAAGTACAATAGTGAGAAGTCTAAACTGGTGAGTGTTAGAACTTGAAGCCGTTTGTTGTACGAAGTGCTAAAATAGTGAATATTTTATTTGGGTAGACCTTAAAGATGCAGGGAAGCCAAACTATGTAAACATATCTTGTTTTGTCTACTTTCCTGCATGTTGGAACTAGTCTTAGCATTGCTTCAAGTCTTGTTTGTTTCTGCATTCAAATATAAATTTGAACTCAACAAAAATCAATAAGAGTATTTATACCTTTAAATAATTAAGAATGTCATCTATTAATTTTCCCTAAAAAAAATTGAAAATAGCATGCTTATTGTGTTTCCACAAAAAAAAAGAATAACATGTAATTTCTTTTATAATTCTACTTCACTAATTAATATCTATTCCAAAATAACAATTTTTGGTTCGAATAGTTGTTTCTTGGAACAATTGATGTTCAAGAATAGCCGCATGAAAAACCAACTCATGTTTAGAAAGTTCCTATTTAGAACAAATCTTATCAGAACAACTTTACCTATAACAACTATGTTGAGAATAACTCTTAGTTTGAATATGGTGCATGTCTAATCCAACAAAATATTTTTTTTACTAAAAATATACATTTTTGTAGATAGTAGTGAGTGGGTCATATCCATAAGGTTCGATGGTAATTCTATTTCATTAATAATAAGTAAAATAAAATAAGAGGGTTTTGTAATTAAAAGTTAAAATTGTTGAAAGACAAATTACAAATAAAATTTGAGAAATCAAAATGGTAAAAATCTAATCAAAAGCGAAATCCCAACCAACATGTGCTTTCTTGATTTGTTTAATGTATTCATCAATTTTTTTGCACTATGAAAGGGTTGGGATTGACTCCTTCATAATTACTTTATTTTTGTGCATCAGATTTCTAGATAACACGAATTTGTAAGTTCATTGCATGATGTTGCTAAGTGCAATTCATGTTTGAATGATATTTTTTATCAAACTTGTAAGACAGGCGACCCAATGAGTCAACCATATCATTGGCAAATTGCATTCTAGAAAAATGATTACGTCCTCATTTCTTTGAAAATACACTACATGCTTATGGAATTTATCCTGATATAATTTACAAGGTAAAGCCTGTAAGGATTTGAAAGAAATGTCACATATGGAATTAGGACCATGAAATCCCATATTTTTGGGAATCCGAGCTATGTGTCTAGTGCTTTAATTGCATACTATCAAGAACTGAAAATAGCCTGATCTAACCGATTATTACATCTGAGTATCTTCATTTGGTTAGGCCTTCAACAAGGACTTAGAATATTTATGCCTATCCAAATTAGCAATTGTATCAAATTGTGGCTCCAATCAAAATTCAATTCTCCTTGTATATCAATACTTGAATAGATGAATGACACATGGATTATTAAAATAAAAGAAGAAAATAAAAGTAGCAAAAAAATCAATGGAAGAAAAAACACTCTAATACTAAAATATCATTTCTCAAATCTAATCTCTATCTCTTCCAATAACAAGTGAGAAAGAGTTAGAATTAGAACATAATAGCAACAACTAAAAATAGACACTAAATGAACATACAATTAAAGAGGGGTGGATGGATTGAGTTGTGAATTCCTAAATACTAAAGAAACCATTTTAGGAGCTTTTTTGTTTCCATTTTTTTCCGTTACTGTTAAAACTCGCATATGTAGACTACGAGTCAAGTCAATTCTTAAAAATTCTTGTTATGTAATTTGGTAGTTAAATGACTTTTGCTGAAGTATTTTTTGGAAAAATGTGATCGTAAATTTTGCTATATGTAATATCGAGGGGTAGCATGGTCTAAATGATATGTTTAATGTAAGCATAATGTGCTTTACATTGTGAAATCTAATGAATTTTCAGCATTTTTCAAGAAATTCAAATATTATAATTAGATTGTTGATACTTTTATATTAATTATGTTATTTTGTTTATTTCTCTTCGCTAAAAAATTAGAAATTTCTATTGGTTGTTACCAATAATAAAATTTAGCATTTTCTTTCATGATAATATAAAAAAATAAAATTAATACAATAACTAAGATAGTTGTGTGCTTCCAAAGACTCAATATATTAGTATTGGACATTAATACATTGGAAGTTAATTAAAAGCCTAGAAATCATAACTATACGCATTAAAAAACATAGAGCTTCGAGGATATAGTTTTTTCTTCTGGTTATCTCTAACCATAAACATTATCTT
>NW_024403713.1:0-6594 GCF_007990345.1 Gossypium hirsutum | reverse complement strand
TAAATCTACAAACCCAAACAAATCATAGATGATCTCAAAGTAATATTGAAATCAAATCATACAAACCCAAATCAATCTTAAACAAAGTAACAATGAAACCAAATCACACTTAGAATTCGAGCATCCTTTTCATCAAAGAAGAATGAAATGCCAAATTCTTTGTGAACTCCTTTGATCAATAAATCCTTTGGTGCTTTTCATTTGAATAAATCACATCTACAACCATGAACACAATTAGAACTGATGTTGATACTGAAAACAAAATCATGAAATAATAGCAATCAACAACATTAATGATTGAAAAATAATTTTTTAATCATTTAGAGTACTTAACCACAAAGCTTTAGGCTTAGTAACGCCAACGCATTTGTATTTGTTGTGGATAATATAGTTGCATGTAGACTTTCACACTTAAGAATTTTTCTTGCAAAGCTTACCACAATAAGAGCAGGGTAGCCCTTGACTTTCCTAAAAAATTTAAGATCATGGTGATGCTTGTGATAATAATAAATGTGACCCCATCTTTGAGAAATGGAAAGTGTCCAAGAACACATTTGATATGAGCAGAAGTATCACAAATTGAACAAGAATAAAGCCAAAGGCTTGGATCTCTATATTTCTCACAAAATCACAATAACTTTGCTCCTTATCATCATGATAAGTAAGCTTTAGCTTGTGTTCATCAATTTTGTGAAGAGCTAAATGTGGTAATGACATTTGCTCCATGTATTTGAAATCAAAAAAGAGAAAGTGTTGGTGTCCTTTACATTCAATGATATCAGAAACTTTGGCACACCTTAAGCACATGTCCCAACCTTCTCTAATTTTGTAAAAGAAACCACTACAATGTTGATTGCAAAAGTCACATTTCTTGAAGCTGTCGAAATAGAGGGTGGAATTGCTTTGATGAAACCAATGTTGCTTGATTCTTGGCAATTCAGCACAGGTTTTATGAAGAAAAAAGGGACATTCTAAACAATAATAGAAAATATTTGAGATAGGTAGCATGCACCCATCACATTTTCTATCAATGTCCTCCTCCATCTTGTTTGCTAACACCAAGCAATGTTGATGACTCAAATGTTGAATCTTTATAGCTTCCCCAGCTTCATTCACCTCAATAACACGAATGATGAAAGACTGCATAGATTTTCTTCAGCTCCACATTGCTTCTCTTCCTCAATACCTTGTACAAACTTTTATCCTCTAGACACAATTCCATGGACAACGTAATTGCACCTGGCTTCCTACAGGAGTAACTCCCACACTCTAGTCTCACTTCTTTGAACAAATCTTGCAATCTTGCCTTGTAAGATCTTAAGAAATATTTGTGAAAATGCAGTGATCATATCGAGAAAATTTGATGATGCGTGGGAGTGAAGTGCAATCCTTATGGACATGAGGCTGCATGTTGACATATATATGAAATACAATTTCTTTCAGTGCCACATGCATCACAAATGAATGAATCTTGTCTCATAAGTATGGTGAATGAATGCTGATGACGACTTTTATCTTCACAGTAGACCTCGCCAAGCACATTCGACATTGATGTTGAAATGGCAAGAGAACAACCGTAAAAAGGTCCAGAATGTTGCTTTTGGCATAGGTTGCACAAGTAATCACTATCACTACGCTTAAGAATAAGACGGTGTAAGCGATGTGTAAGGTGATCAATTTCAGTGGGTAATTTATCAAGGTATCTTTGTGAATAATGAATGTACAGTCAGGACAAAGATATATATCATCTGTCAATGGTTCATGACACCAGCAGCAGTTCAATCTTTTGAGTACATCTATGGCCATGGGACTTTCTATGAAGGTCAATGGATGTTGGCGGATGTCATGTTCGGACAGTTGGCTAAACTTAAATGAAGAAGATAATTGAGCACATTTAATGTCAATGAAAAAAAACAATCATTACATTCATAAAAAAACATTTACGTTTTCCTTGCATAATGCACAGCCATATACCAGGTCATCATAAAGGCATGGCTTTTGTTGAAGAAAAAAACCTACGTATGAGTGCTTGGGATGGAGACGGTGATTAGGAATTTCAAGGGGTGCCTCAGCACATTGCTTGTGAAGGTGATAATTGCAATGAAAACAAGTGAAGCATGGAGCTAAAAGCAGTTCCCACATCCATCGCAGTAAGCTTTGAGACTTAATTGCTTTGCTCTGCCACTAACCAAGGGATGTTCCTTATGAAAGGATGTTGAATCTGTTGCACGACTTGTCGTGACTCTCATTCTCATTCTCGCTCACACTTTCATTCTCGTTCTTCATCTCCATTAATTAGTGTGTTTGTGAGAATGAAAAATATGAAGGAGATGATAGCAATGAATGAAAGGCAGACCATGAATAAAACAAAGAATAAAGGAATGATTGAAAAATAGTTGCCTACAAAGTCCTAGCAAGTAAATAAAGAAAACAATGGTTAAGATCCTTTCAAGCATCAACCTGAAGCCATTGAATTCAATTCATATTTAATAAAGACTCTTTAGCCTTAATTTTTACATCATAGTTAAAAAATTACAATGCATATGTTATACTCAAAGAATTTAAATATTTTAAAGTTCAATAGCTCAATTGGATGCAAAAATATATATAAGGGCTTAATTAGGTTTTTTTTTTTGGAAAAACTTCAGGGACTTTAAAGACCCTTTAGCCTTAATTTTTACCATATGTTATACTTAAAGAATTTAATCTGAAAACATAAATTTTCTTAAAAGAAAAGACAATTAAATTAAAAGTAAAGTTTATATGTCATAAAAAAGTCTGAACAAAGTAAAGCATTTCTACAAGAATAATTCTTTGCTTTCTTTATTACAGTAATTTTTGTTCTTTTCTTGCAAATTAGGCAATTACTTTGGATGGGTCTTCATCATGCCATGAATACATACACAACAGTCCACAATCATATGAAATTGTTATCTATATATTCTTATATATCTAATTGGTCCATCAATTGAATTTAACTATTAATATGATTAAAGAAGAAAATACTTAATTGATTTTTTTATTAAGGGCAAGAATTTAATTGGAAACCAATTAAGTCGATAAGCCAAAAACAATTGCACATTGCATTGATAATACACATTGTATTCTTAAGCGAAGAACGTAGGTTTGAACCTTCAAGACAATATTATTGAGAGAGGCAGTCACGAACCTAGAACATGAATAATAAAACAAACTTGAAAAATAGTAAAAAAAATGTCATTATTTATGATACTAACTTAATATTTTAAATATTTTGTTAAAATTTTATGCTTTTTATAATATTTTGTAAATTTTATTAACAATTTTAATAATTTTCTATATTTTTAAATATTTTTTCATAATTTTATTTTTTTTGTAATTTACATATGCTTTTTGTTATTTTAATAATTATTAATGTTTTTTTGGCAATTTTTGATAATTTATATATTTTATTTCATTTATAATATGTTTTTATATTATTTTTTTGTACTTTTATATCATAGTTAAAAAAATTTAGTGCATCAAGCGTACGATATACTTAAAGAAGTTGATTCGAAAACATATCAATTAAAAAAACACGGAATTTCATGAAATAAAAGACAATTAAATTAAAAGTAAAAATTGTTCTTTTTCTTTTATGTACAAATTAGATAAGCACATTGATTGTTTTACTTAATGATGCATTCATGCCAAAAGGAATTTTTATGCTTATATGTTTTACTTGATATAATTGTAGCAAGTAAGGTATATGCCAAAGTGACTTATTTGAGATGTTGATGTAACATTCCGAAATAGGGCCTAAACGGAACAGTGGTTGCGAAACCACGAATCTGAGATAAAAAAGTTTATTGTCATTAATTTTTATGATCTACTGATTGGTTGGATGCATGTGTTAGCATACCGATAAGAAATTTCAGCGATTGCATGTCTGAATTGCATATTAGGGTTTAATTGCAAAAGTGGGTAAATATGAGTTTTAGATGATAAAGGATTTAATTGAAGTGCATAGTTGAAGTAGAGGTCTTTAAATGGTAATTAGAACATTAGATTTTCATGGACAAAAATGGGCATGCATAGATAAAAATAACTAAAGTTTTAATGAAGGGTATTTTAGTCATTTGGTAATAAAAAGAATTAAAAAGGGAAAAAGATGGCAAAATGTGCTCATCTTCTTCCATAAGGCCGAAAATTCAAGGACACCATAGCTAGGGTTTCTTCACTTTCTCAAGCTCATAATAAGTACATCCAAACCCCGTTTTTAATTTTTTTACGTTTTTGGAGTCCTTGTAGCTCGATTTAGCTTATTCTACCATTAATTCATGTTAGGGTTCATATTTGGAAAAATACCTATAGGTGAAATGTGTTTATTTTGATGTTTTATGGTGAAGTTTAAAATTATGTTAAACAATTTTTGCTAGGTGATTTTAAGTGAAAACGAGTAAACGACATAATCGGTAAAAATACCTAATGTTCATAAGTAAATGTTAGAGTGAAAATTTGATGTTTCCATATAAGGGAAAGATGTTCGGCATGTCATAAAACATAAGAATAAGGGATGAAGTTTAATTTTCGAGCTTTGGGGGCAAAAGTGTAAATATATAAAAGTTTAGGGGTAAAATTATAATTTTGCCAAAGTTCGAGTCAAGGAATGTTTGATGAATGTGAGTATTAAATAAGCTAAATTTCTATTATAAATCAAGAGGAATGAAATCCGGAGTTAGATCGGGAAAAGAAAAAGGTTGAGGACTAAGTTGCTAGATTTGATCGTATTTTGTACTGAGGTAAGCTTACGGTAAATAAATGTGATATTTCAATAATAATTATTATTGTTTTTATTTTCCAGCAATTATGTACTTATTTCATGAAATTATTTAATGTTGACTCAAGTATGAGATGATATAGAATCAGTGTTAAAAAGTCCCATTGAAACATTAGGAATGTATTGGATACAAATGTCATGACATTAAGGGATGAGATCCCATGTAAGACCATGTTTGGGACATGGCATTGGCATTATTAAGATTATGAGAGGTCTCATGTAAGACCATGTCTGAGATATGGTGTAACAGCCCAATTTTAGGTTTAGTCGGAATAGTGGTTTCGGGACCACAAATCCAATGAGGAAAAGTTTATTTCTTATTATATTTTTATGGTCTACAATTTCACGGAAAGATTTCGCGAAAATTTCGTTCAAAAATTTCGACGTTTGGGCACTTAATTTAGTCAAAAGGACTAAATTGTAAAAAGTGCAAAAGTTGAGTTCTACAAGTTAGAGGTGTCTAATTATTATGAAATTTTAAATTGGAGGTCTTTAAACGGTAATTAGACCATTGGTTATTTATGGACAAAAATAGACACGGTTAGTAAGTAAGCTATTTAAGGGCATTTTGGTAAAATGCCTTAATTAATGAATAAAGACAAAATAACATGAAAAAAAAATTATCATCTTCTTCAATTCTTTTCTCCATGGCCGTATGTAGCAAGGGAACACCATGGCTAGGGTTTGTTCATCTTCCAAGCTTCATGGTAAGTCCGCTCTAGCCCCGTTTTTCTTGTTCTTTATATTTTTCGAATCCCGATAACTTGTTTAAGCTATTTCTACCATTAATTCGAGCTAGAATTTATGTTTGAAAAATTACCAATAGATGAAAAATGTGAATTTTGATGTTTCATGATAGAATATGAAGCTTAGAATTATGCTAAACGATCTCTGCTAAGTGATTTTCAGCGAAAACGAGTAAAACGACTTAATCGGTAAAAATACCTAATGTTCATAAGTGCACTTTAGAGCAAGAATTTGATATTGCTGTAGAAGGGAAAAATGTTCAGCATGTTATAATACATAAGAAAAATAAATAAAGTTTAATTTCCGAGCCTAGGAACAAAATCATAATTTTGTGAAATATTAGGGTCAAAAATGTAATTTTTTAAAATGTGATTTTTGGACTGGATTGAATAATGTGAATGTTATATAAGCTAAATATGTTATTATAAGCTAAGAAAGACAAGGAATTGACTTTGATTAGTGAAAAAAAGAGAAAAAGTGAGAAATTTCCCAATTGAACATTCGGAATAAAAATGGGTGTTTTGAATGAAGTGACAGAAATGATTACATATGTGGCATGGACTGTGTGTAGGCCACTATGTGAAAGTGAAAGTAATGGTTGAAGTGATTCAAATCGAATTATTAAATTGGTTATGGAGTTGAGTGGAAAGATTGGTATTATAATGTGTTATGGAGAAATTGTAAATTATTGGGAAGTAAGAATCTTTGTGGAACTGTCGGAACGGTAAAGATTTGAATAAGGTATCCATGAACACGTGTGTAGTACTGTGTGAAGACTACTACGTGTATCGATAAATAATGGTCACATGTGTAGTACTAAGTGAAGGCTACAATGTGTACCGAGAAGCTTTGGTCACGTGTGTAGTACAGTGTTAAGGCTACTACGTGTATCGATAAATGATGGTCACATGTGTGGTACTAAGTGAAGGATACTATGTGTACCGAAAAGCTTTGATCACGTGTGTAGTACTGTGTGAAGGCTACTTCGTGAACCGTAAAACTTGATCACGTGTGTAGTACTATGTGTAGGCTACTACGTGTACCAGAAT
>NW_024403712.1:0-6614 GCF_007990345.1 Gossypium hirsutum | reverse complement strand
AGTGTTAAGTAATTATTATTATTATTTTTAGAGTTTATGTATATTCGAACATGTTAGGTATTAAACTTGACTGATTGATATATATTGGTAGTCAAGTTTGGTTGAATATGTGATTTTAGTAGCAGGACTTGGTTACTCAAATTGAGTTTTTAATGTCTTTTAAATTGTTTGAATTGCTTATAACTTACTAAGCTAAAATAGCTTACTTTGAGAATGTGTTTACTTGTCTTAATTTTATAGATTTTGGACATTGTTACGTGCTCGGGATCATCAGTGAAGCTCATCACACTATCGTCTATATTTTGGTACTCTTGAAAGCTTAAGTTTAAACTTATGGCATGTATAAGCTATTCTATCTTTTGAATCCAATATGAATGAGAAGCTATTTAAGCCACGCGAAAATGGCTTAGTTATTATATGTTATGCTTGGTTTAAAATCTTCTTAGTTAGATGTTTTGATATGTTTGGTTTGATGGTTTAGTTGCGATTTTAATCCATTTGATAAATATAGATTATAATTTGCATAATATATATATGTTCGGCTATAGGGTGTTAATTAATAGAACATATATACTTTTAAATTTGCGCATATGTCATTGTTGATATATGAATCGATTGAGTTATATCAAGTTATTATGATATTTGGATGTATTAATATGCTATTATAGGATGTGAATTATTCTTAAGATATAATTGGTGTTTTAATTATGCGATTATACTCTACAAATGATAGATGATATGGAAATTAATACACTAGTGGTTGGTATGTGTTCCTAAAATTAGTTATATTAAAATGGTCAAATGCTTATGGCTTTGTAATTAGCAAATAGACATGTTTGGTTTTTAAATGAACTGCCAAGTATGTTTTATTTTATTTTTCTTTATAATATCAAATTTTAATGCTGTACATGATTTGAATAGTAAGCTATGTGAAATGTTTTATTTGGTTAAGTAGTACTTGTAAATAATTATGAAGTCAAAGGTTTAATATTTGATTTGAATTCGTTTGAACTTGGGGATTATAATTCATGCATACAGTGTGATTAATAATTTATTATATCTTATTTTACGAATAAGATCTATAGAATTATGTGAATGTACGAATACTATGTTTTTCTTCGGTAATACCTCGTAACCCCGCCGGCGACGGACGTGAGTTAGGGGTGTTACATTTTTCATATCACAATCATACCATTTCCATAGCTAATTCAAATAACTAACTTACCAAATTGACCATTTCTCACTAGGCCAATTATGCACTTCATACATACCATTTCTTAACACAACCTATATACCAAAAACCAAACCAAATAGCAACTTTAATCTAGCCATATCACATGGCATGATATACACTTCAAAAAATCATATTCAAATACTTCTAGCCTATACATGCCATACTTCAATATTCACATTTTCAAAGGTACCAAAATAGAGCTCGATAGTGTGATGATGATCCTTGACGATCCCCAAGCTTTCGGTAGCTTCGATAATCTATAAAACAAATGAAAAAAAGACAAAGTAAGCTTTCAAAAGCTTAGTAAGCCATATACAAATAAACTTATCACATAACACAATTCTAAACCAATTCATTCATGTAGCTCATGGAAAAATACAATCATATATCCATATATCACATATAGCTCATTTGATCATAATTCACTTACATATAACACATCTCATTCTCATAATAATAATTCATACATATATCATATGTCCACAAATGTACATATACTTACCTTTCATTCTCAAACATAATATACATTTCAAACGTACCTGAATTGGATACACATTCACATAGTCATTCATTTCTTGGAATGCCCGTTGAACTGTACAGAATCAAATAGGATACGCGGATAGCTCAGAAAGCTCATACAATACCAACGTCCCAGACGTGGTCTTACATGTAATCAAATATCGATGCTACTATCCCAATTAGGGTCTTACATGAAATCAAATATGATACCGATGTCCCAGACATGGTCTTAGACGTAAGTCTCAAATCGATGCCAACATCCCAAACGTGGTCTTACACGAAATTACATATCAGAATCCTATGTCATGACATATGTATCCTAACTATTCTTATTGTTCGTACGAGACTTTTCGGACGTTGTCACATCATCAGAACCTTCTCGGATTTCTCATATTCAACTCAAGTAGCCATTCTTCACTATTCTATAGCATATAAGCAATAAAAATTCAATTCAAAACACATTTATTTGTATATAGACTTACCTCGTAAGGGAATGAATGGAAACGAATGGCTATTCAACTACTTTCGACTTTCCCCGGTCTAATTTTGTTTTCTTTGGTTCTTGATCTATACACATTAAAATTTAAATCCTTTATTCACCAAATCATTCAATTCAATCCAAAACAAATAATTAGCGCATTTTACAAATTAGCCCTCACATTTGCACATTTTGACACTTTAGTCCTTAATTCATAAAATCACAAAATACACAAAATTTCCTTATACACATACTTGGCTGAATATTCATGTAGTCCATATATGCCCATATCTTTAATTTATTTCACATTTTAGTCCCTCAAAATCTCATTTTCACAATTTAGCCCAAATTACTAAAATTCATCAAAAATTCAAATACGAAACATTTTAATCTAACACATGTCTTTCATTTTTCATCAATTAACAACACATAACTCACAAAAGCATCAATGGCTTAACTAAAAATCTTCATCAATTTCTTAAATTGAGACATGGGCTTGATAGAATACTTGACAATAATTACAAAAACATAGAAATTATCAAAAACCGATCAAAAACGCATACCGATCAAAAGCTTTTATGCTTTCTTTTCCTTTCGATTTCGGCAAACCAAGCTGATAATGCATGAATTTTGGCTTTTGTTTTGTTAATATTAACATAAATATCAGTTTCCAATTTTAACCTTAATGTTAATTCATGAAACTCATTAATACATGCCCATAATGGTCTATTCAAGCTTAAAATGGTCTATTCACAACTTAAGGACCTCACAATTAAAAAGCCATAGCAAATAGGCACTTTAACATATAAATGCAACATTTGCATTTTATGCAATTAGGTCCTTTTTCATAATTCGACACACAAACGATAAAATTAAATCACTGAATTTTCACAGATATCAATTCACATATTATAAGCAAGAAAAATAATATTAAAATATTTTTTGAGTCAGATTTGTGGTCCCAAAACCACTATTCCAACTAGGGTCTAAATTGAGTTGTTACACATACTAGCGGCCGACTCTAAGTCACTCGTCAAACAATTCTTTAATGAGATTTTAATCGTCGGAAAGCATAAACTGTCACTTTTCATTGTATTAAAACACATTCCAATCTGTTCGATAGTGCATCATTCAAAAATAGCTAATTCTTTACTCAATTCAAACAGAACACAGAACCAGTGCTTTGATTAATAACACCTTCGACTATTTTCAACTATGCTAACATGCAACTGACCATTCAAACATCCACAAATGTTATAACTTTATCAATCGGAACAACTTTAACTCATAACGACATCATTCGGTTAGAACAAATCTAATAAGTATATCTCTGTATCATACTTTCTAAAATACAAATTCTTCCTTCAAACTGTTCGTCTATTCACCTAGGAATGTATAAGATTGTATTTTCATCCCTAGGCTCATAAAATTAAATGTACTCAATTTCTTCAATACCCATGTCTACCACACCTTATACATGCTTATAGCAGCCCACATTTTCTTTTATTCACATTTTAACTCCAATTTACAACTTTTTAAAAATAGGTCCTTTTAGGCATTTTCATCGAAAATCACTTAGCAGAAGTTGTTTTTCTAAAAACTAACATGCATTTTCTACCATTAAACATCAAAATACATACATGTTCAACATGGGTCAAACCTTAGACCTTCAACCATTTCTCAATTAGTATTAGAAATAGGTAGATCATGTTATAAAGATTTCAGAAACATAAAAAATCATTAGAAATAGGGCTAGAACTGACTTACAATCAAGCTTGGAAGCTTAGTCGAAACCTAGCTATAGTTTCTTGGTATATTCGATCATAAAAGGAAGGAGATGGACAAATTTTGGCTTTCTAATTCATTTAATTACCAAATTACTAAAATGCCGTTAATGAAAAACTTTAGAAACATACCTAACCATATTCATTTTTGTCCACCAACTTAACCAATGGTCTAATTACCATTTAAGGATCTCCAATTTAAAATTTCATAACAATTAGACACCTTTAACCTATAGAACTCACATTTTGCACTTATTACAATTTAGTCCTTTTAACCAAATTGAGTGCCCAACTTTCAAAATTTTTTAACAAAATTTTCATGAAATCATTCCATAAAATTGTAGACCATAACAATATAAGAAAAATAAATTTTTTTGAATCGAATTTGTGGTCCCAAAACCATTGTTCTGAATAGACCCAAAATCGGGTTGTTACAATTCTCCCCCCTGAGGGATTTTCGTCCCCGAAAATCTTACCAAAAAAGAGATTAGGGTAACGTTCTCGTAGTTTCCTCTACCTTATCGAAGAGTCCTCTTTGAGGGCAATATTTCTAGAAGCATTCTACCATCGATCTAGAATCCAATATCGTAAATTTTCAAATCTGTATACTACTTATGTTAGTCTGAAGTTTCTTTCAACTTTTATGATCACTTTCACCTTTTTCCTCAGAATCACAAATCAATTCCCCTTCGTATATCTCTTTCCAATCACCTTTGAACTCTAAAACATAGTGTCGGAGCATATCATCAAAGATTTGAATTACTCTCTGAATGAAAAATGAGTTACTACTGTGTCTCGTACAACATTTTCTGCATAAGCTCTGGATAATTCATTGCACGAATTCTATCTCGGAGTAATAATAACAAAAATCAGAATCAAAAGTTGTCTCACACTGTACTCGTTTAGTTTACAACTTACTATCACATTCCTGAGGTTCTTAATCTTACAAAGAAACATCGCTTTAGCTTTTTAATTTAGCTAGATTCAGACTTCCATCAAATAAGATTAATCATGTAACCAACACTCACAAAATGAACAAAGGCTTTCCATTCAAGCATCTGCAACTATATCAACTTCCCAAAGTTTAATCGTTAACTATTCACAATCTTTCAATAGTTCAAGCCATCAATGTTGTGTTAATTTCAGATTTTTCTATAACATTAGATATTTTATACCCTTGGAATAAAGAAGCATATGACGTTTTTCGTCGAACAAAGGATGTCATCAATTTCTCACACAGACATATACGGTCTACTCTAAATCATCGTCAAACTTCTTTTATGAGATTTTAACCGTCCGAAAGCAAATGTCATTTAAATTTTGTTTAAAACCATTCCATCGTCATATGCATCGTGAAAATTCGAATCTTTACCATTCAAACAGAACTACAGTGCTTGATAATAACTTCGATGTTCAATGTAACGCCATTCATTCCACAAATTGATAACTTATAATCGCAGTTCTATAACAACATCATTCGATTAGAACAAATCTAATAAGTATATCTCTGTATCATACTTTCTAGAATATGAATTCTTCTTCAAACTTTCCGTCTATTCTCCAAGAATGTACAAGATTTTATTTTCTTACCTAAGGATAAACTTAAATGCATATGACTCAAATTACTTTTCAACTGACCAGCTCGCTTAGATAAAAACAGCTGAGTCAATCTCAACTATCAAATAATAACATATCAAATACTCATTTCTTCATGCTGTTAAACAACTCAAACATACAATCTTTTATAATTCCCTTAAAATGCTAATCAAAGATCCTTACAACTACATTAGCTTAAGGAAACAAAATATCCTGATTGAACTCATTGACTTTAATCAAACTTACCTGAGAAAAGAAAACATCATACAATTTGAGCTTGAGCTTCCACTATCTATACTTTGCCGATGTCAATTCCTTTCACGAAATTAAAGAAATCCTATACCAGAATCACCATGTTCCTATGATCAAACCAGAAATACACCCATAATAGACATAGTTTATCACAAGTCGAAGAACACACTTTATAGATGAGCCCTGATTGATAATTTACAAAATTAGGGATAAGAAGACCAAGATAAAGAATCCAAGATGTATACCATACTGAAAATCCAAAGAAAATAATAAAGATCTTGATGATTCTCAGAGAAAACCAAACAAAAAACAATGGCTTACATGCTTATGAATCACAAGATTTTTTTTATAATTTATTTTCATAATTTAATGAAACATAATCTTGTAAATCAAGAATATATAAAATACCCAGGAGAGTCATTATATCTATTCATTACAACTGTTACCTTAGACATTTTACGATTCAAACTATTTCTCTGGCTAATCCTGTCATCTCTAATCCGTATTATTCAATTCGCTAACAAATCAATCTGGAAGAAATCTAGCAAATACATACTTTAGACATCATACCTGAAGAGTGATGCTAAGAACTTTTTTTTACCGTGAATTGCGAAATCTAAATGATTTTGATCTGGCATCTTTAAATGTATCATTTCAATTTCTCACTTGAGACATTTTGTTTTTCCTCTGATCTTAGTCTTCTCTTTGTCTTTCAAATAATTCGTGAAATTTTGTTATAAATACGATTTTA
>NW_024403711.1:0-6650 GCF_007990345.1 Gossypium hirsutum | reverse complement strand
TTGTTTTGAGGTCATTAGCATGGAAATTTATGTTGGATGTGTTGAATTTGCTAGTTGTTTTGGCTTGGAAGTTAAGGTTTAGTGTTTGATTATGTGATTGCCCATATGTGTGATAGCCGAACATAGACTTTGTTTAAAGTCTTGGTCAAAGGCCGGTTAAGTGTTTTGGAAATGATTAAGCTAGGTGTTTGATCTTTTTGGTTGGCATAGTACATAAAATGTTGCTAGATGGAGAAAAAATTCGGCCAGCAAGAGGTGTGCTAAGGCCGAATATAATTTTGTATATTAATGAGTAATGCATGTGTTGAATTGATGGAATGGAGAGGATGTTTAATAGTGCATATATGTGTATTAGCCAAGTTTTTGAACTTGAAACAAAATGGTATTTGGTCAATACAAGTGACCATACTTGTAGAATGTATTAAGTATGCAATCGGCCTCAACATAGACATGCATGTTCGGCCACACGAATGAATGCATAGATTGATGTTGTACATTCGGCTATAGGTAAGCATAATGATGATCCTATCTTGACTTAGACAATCGCTCAAGGAGAATTTGTTAAGTGCTTAGTTAATTGATATTAGGTTAATGATGTGTGTATTTGGTCCTAAAGGTGCACATGATGAAATGTTTGATTAATTGTACTAAATTGCTTAATGTGATTAAAAATGCGTATGACCATTTTGTATTTGAGCTAAAGGTGGCCATATGACCTATCAAATTCATTGTCATATTCGGCCATAAGCTAGCATAATGAGACTTTAATAAGTTAAATTTGTTTGAATTAGCTCAAGAGCTTAGAGGACCAAAGTTGGATAAAGGAAAGGAAAAAGTTATTGAATAGCCGCCGAAATCGTTCAACAACATCTGAGGTAAGTTTTAAGTGATTAAACGTTGAGTAAATTCAATTATAATAGGACATGATGAGTTGATTTAATAAGATATGCTGTGGCCATGATATGTTCTAAGCTCAAATGGTAAGTTCTTAAGTGTTTGAGATTGGGAATTTAAGGGTAATTTGAAATAGTCTGCTTAGGACAGCAGCAGTAACGTGACTTTAGAAAATCACCATAAATTTATGGATTTGAATTAGAGGCTGAATGAGACATGAAATTAAAGCTTAATGAGTCTAGTTTCTTATAAAAGAAACCGTGTAAGCAAAGGAATTTCCGATAATGAGATACTTAAAGTTGTGTGAGACAGCGCAGAATGACACTGTAATCCTCTGTTCTGTTTTTAGAAAATCATTATAAATTGTACAAAAATGGTTATAAGATAAAATTTATATGCTTAGACTCCTTAATGAGTCTAGTTTCAAATGAAATCAAATACAACACATTTTGAATTCTGTAAAATGAGAAATTTGATTCGTAGTGAAGAGTGGTCGGATTAGTCAAACAGTGAAACAGGGGAAACTTTAAGAAAAATCTGGTATTGATTGGCCAAACCTAAAATTCTGGAAATTTTATGGATGGAAGATATACGAGTCTATATTCAGGAAAATTAACGGAAAGTGATTTGGAGTTTTGTAGCTCCAGTTATAAATAATTTAGTGACTATTGCTCAGGAAAACAGCTCGTGCTGAATTTGAGATTGTGTTGTAAACCTTGATAAACTTGTTTTAGTTGCTCATAAGCTATCGATTAAACCCATACGTGAATTCTAAATTGTGATATTGGAAAATGATAGATGTAGATTCAGCCAAGACAGTGTGTATACGTGAAAGTATATGTGGTATGTGAAGTATATTTGGATAATTGTGATGTGAATACATGAAAATCTATATTTTGATTTAGGATTCTATGTGATGGATGTGAACATGCATATATGAGATAAGGCCTAATGGCCGATGTGATGAATGTGAAAGTGTATATATGTGATAAGGCCTAATGGCCGATGTGATGAATGTGAAAGTGTATATATATGTGATAAGGCCTAATGGACGATGTGATGAATGTGAAAGTGTATATATATGTGATAAGGCCTAATGCGAAGGGATTTGTGTAGTAAGCCGAGTTACAAAACGAGGCTTATGCAGAATATTATCACTGATTAATGTCCGTAAGCTTCATGCTCGTACTATATCCGAGCTCTAAAGACCCGATGACTACGTGTGAGGGATTTTGTCTGGGTAAGACCCGATAACTTCGTGTGGAGATTATGTCCGGGTAAGACTTCGTAATAAGAATTGCTTATAAATATATTCAATGCGAAAGGTTAACAGGTATGTACTCCAAGTTTATATGTGAATTGATTTGAACTAAATCATAGGTAGTTATGTGATGCATACGAGAGCAATATATGAGACTATTCCTATGATATTGACATCGGATCAGTGTGAGAGGTTATGTGAAATCATACGATATATCTATGTCACATGAGCTCACTTTTATGTGAAAGTTATCTGCCTATTGTATATGATGAGATGTGCATATTCGGTAAAGGGATGGTATGCCCGAAGGAATAGCGAAATAAAAATACGAACAACTATGTTATAATTTGATTGTTATCTGTTGACACTACTTAAAACTTACTAAGCATTGTAATGCTTACTTCGTTTACTCTGTTCCTCTATTTTATAGATCTCATTGCGAAGCTACAGGCTCGGGGATCGTCAGCAACTAGTCACACTATCACTATCCACTGCTTGTTACTATTATGTTTAGAACTATTTTATGGCATGTATAGAATAGACTAGTGGCGGAAGAATATTTTTGGTTAATGTATATAAGCCATGCGAAAATGGCATCTTTTGAATGTTTACTTAGTGAAGTTTAAATTTTATCTCTGACTGTGCTTAGTACTTATTTAAATGAATGATCTTTATTTCAAGAAAAAGTTTAAAATTTTACTGTTCTGACATGAGTTACAAGTCCGGTAATGCCCCTTACCTATTCTGGCGACGGTTACGGGATAGGGGTGTTACAAGCAACCTCGTCATTGGAGTTGCTATCATGGAGAATCCTTTCACAAATCTTCGGTAGTAACCGACTAAGCCCAAAAAGTTTCTAACCTCAGTTACATTTTTAGGTGGTTTCCATTCAATGATGGCAGAGATCTTACTTGGATCAACTCAGATGCCATCACCCGAAACAATATAACCTAAGTACCCTACTTCTTGGAGCTAAAATTCACTCTTGCTAAACTTAGCATACAATTGTTTTTCCCGCAAAGTCTGCAACACAGTTTTTATATGCTTCGTATTCTCTGTCTAATCCTTGGAATAAATCAAAATGTCATCGATGAACATGACGACGAACTTGTCCAGGTATGGCCAAAATATTCTATTCATTAGGTCCATAAATCCGGCCGGTCATTTGTTAACCCAAATGCTATGACAAGAAATTTATAGTGGCCATACCTCGTTCTAAAAGTTGTCTTAGGCACATCCGACTCCTTAACTCGCAACTGATAATAGCCGGATCTCAGGTTTATCTTAGAGAATACGGTGGCTCCTCTCAACTGGTGGAACAAATCATCGATCTTGGCAAAGAATACTTATTCTTAATAGTTACCTTGTTCAGTTGCCGATACTCTATACAAAGCCCATTGAACCATTTTTCTTCTTTACAAATAATATGGGAGCACTCCAAGGCGAAAAGCTTGGCTGTGCAAAACTTTTATCCGTCAGCTCTTGCAACTGTGCAATAGAAATAGGAGCTAATCTGGGTAGTTCCTCTGAGAACACGTCTAGATATTCACATACTATTGGTACAGACTCAATCTTCAACTCTATTTCTTTAGTGTTTAGTACAAAAGCAAGGTAGGCTTCGTACCCTTTTATCATATATCTTTGAGCAACCATTGCTATGATTACAACCAGTGGAGTATCCAACTCTCTTGAATCAACCGTAGAATCTTACCATCTGGGCACATCAATTCAATATACTTGCCACCACAATTTACAATTACATCATGCAGGGCTAACCAATCCATGCCAAGTATTATATCAACTTATCAAATGGCAATAACATAAGGTTACCCCCAAAAACAGTGACCCTGAATCGTCAAAGGACAATTCTTACAGACTTTATCGACCAAGGCTGACTTGCCAAATGGGTTTGACACTCTGATTATAAATTCGGTAGGTTCAATGGATATATTCATACTAGACACCAATATCATGAAAATGTATGAATGCGTCGATCCCAAATCAATTAAGGCAACAACACAAGTGTTAAAAGAGAACAAGTACCTGTGATGACGTCAGGAGCAAGCCTTCCTCTTGAGCACGTATTGCATACGTTCTTGCTAGGGCTCGAGTCTCTGATTTTGTAGCGTCTTTGGCTACACCCGACTGCTATTGGCACTTTCAGGATATCTGAAGGTCTACCTCGTGGAATAGGAGCATTCGTTTTGGGGTACTTCTACCTCTTTATCAGTTCACTCTGGCAGTCTCTGAGGAAGTGATCAAGAGAACCACGTCTATAGCACGTACCGTCTTCATCCGGCACTCTTCGAAGTGAAATTTATTGCAACTTTTACACTTTGGCTTTTAGTCATCTACACTCCCCACACTAGTCACTATAGGGAGGAAGACTTCTGATTACATTGTTTGGAGCTTCTCGCTCTACTCGAATATCCTACCGATGAAGTGAAGCGTTCATGTTGACTCATTGATTTCTTTGTGGGAAATGGGAACGTCTTACAGCCAGATCTCTTGTTCGCAATTGAGCTTCTCTCTTAGCTTGCTTCCTTCATTATTGAGTTCCTCGGCCTTCTCGTCCCGATCAGCTAATACAGCAAACTCTCGTATCTCAAGAATCTCAATCAATACCTCATTCAGACCTTCCTCGAAGCATTTACAAATTTTTTACTCTATTTGAACCCATTCAGTCGCATACTGACTTAGCCTTACAAACTCCCTTTCTTATTCCGCTACAGTCTTATTTCCTTGTTTGAGTTTCAGGAACTTCTTTCGCTTTGAGTCTAAGAACCTTTGACTGATGTATTTCTTCTTAAACTTCGCTTCAAAAAATTCCCAAGTAATGTTTTTCTTTGGTACCACTGAAGATACGGTCTTCCACCAGTGGTATGCAATATCCTTTAGGAGACATACAACATACTTTAAACACTCCTCAAGTGTTCACGATAATTCATCCAACACTCGTTCAGCATCATCATCAATCTTAGCTCTAAATTCCTCAGCCCTGTACTTTCTAAGCTTGTCTACTGGGGCTTTACCAATTCTTACAGGTGCCATACCTTGTGGCACTTCCTCATCAGGTCGGTTAGAGGGCAAGAAAGTTCGTGGTATGTTGGGGCGATTCCTCAAATAATCTCGAAACCACTCATCCATCATGTCAAAGAAAGTAGCTCTGGCCTCTTCCCGGCCTTTAGACATAGCCCTTCTACTACTACTAGAAATAGCTCATTGTATGGAAGCTGAAGCATGGCTCTCAGCTCCCTCAGACTCATCTTATGCATGATTAGAAGATATTTACTATATTCAAAGACAATTAAACAGTTACAAGATATCACACTATCAACGTTCAAATAATGGCATGTATAGCTAAACTCGATATACTCTACAGTAGTACTAGAACCGACTAAATCATAGCTCTGATACCACTATATGTAACACCCTTTACCCGTACCTGAGATCAGGATCAAGTACGAGGCATTACCAGACAAGTACTCAAATATTTTCGGGAAATACAGGTTAAAAAATTTCGTTCCAATTTGAACCCAATCAAACAATATCTTAGTGTCCCTATTATGGCCTACGAGACCCAAAACATCCATTGAGAAAGGTCTGAGACTAAACTGAGGACCTGAGAAAGTTCTTGAAAAATTTTCTAAGTTAAGCCTCACAAGCCCATGTAGAGGCAATGCACACGTCCGTGTGCTTTGGGACATGCCCCTGTCCCCTACCCGTGTGGAATTAATTGAATTTATTTTCCATTTCAAACCTACAAGGGTTTTTACACGACGAAGCACACGCCCGTGTCCTTGGCCTGTGTCCTACATACAGCCTAGACTCGTCCGTGTGGTCGCTCGTGTCCAAAAACTCGAGCATTCTGTTTGTGACGTCAGCATCTATTTAGGGGCACACGGCCAGGACACACGCACGTGTGCTAGGCCGTGCCCTTCACACGGTTGAGACACACGGCCGTGTCTATACCCTTGTGTTTACTACCATGCATTCTGACTTAATATTTTTAGGTGCAGGGGACACACAGCCATTTCATACGCCTATAGGGTGGTCCGTGTGTTACACAAGGCCTAGACAGATGCCCGTGTGTCCACCCGTGTGGACCTTTTTAAGCTGTTTTCCAAGCCTTAGGTCACCCTCTAATAACCTTATCCACTTATAGTTTTTAATAACACCTAACATGGTCTAATTATACTCTTAAATGACCTTAATATACCTCATTGCAAGTAAACCTCATCTCATCGATTTTTATACATGTTAGGTTGTCCCCTTTATCTTAAGGATTTCCATGACTTATGACTGAATTAAGATTGGCTTGTTATCTTAACTCATTTCCAAAATTGTGGCCTAAGCACCATACATATGACTAATTGTAATACACCATATTCAATCATCATAAGAACATTGGAACATAACAAGCACAATTTGGTAGGTCATAACCTACACCAACATGAACCAATTTCCATGGCCATATAAAAGTGAATATGTATAC
>NW_024403710.1:0-6665 GCF_007990345.1 Gossypium hirsutum | reverse complement strand
CCGAAAATGTTTGAATGTGAACTTATTGTCTAGAATTATGTAATTATGAATGTGTGAAAATTTCAAGCTTCATTTGGTTGATTTCATGTGAATTTAGTCAATAGGACTTATGTGAGAAAATTCTAAAATGTGATAGGTCAATGTGTGAGGACCTATTAGTGCATGTGGACAAAGGGGGGACTTGCATGTCAAATTCCCCCCCTACTAGTAGTGGCCGGCCATGACAAGGAGATTGGCCAGCTTTCATAAGAAGGGGATATGGGGAGGAGGAAATTTTGTTGATCACGTGTTTTGTTACCCTTTCGTTTAGGAACCATCCTACATTTAGAAAGAAAAAACAAAAGAAAAAATTTTCTCATCCTTTGGTTCATCCTTGGCCAAAAATTTTAAGGAGGAAGAAGAAGAAAGGTGAAGAGATTCGGCCATGCATGTAGCCTAGGCTAAGGTATGTTTGATGATGTTCCATGAGATGCATGCATGTTTTAGTTGTTAGCTTGAGTTCTACCTAGCCATGGTCTAAATCTTGCTTATGTGATGGATTGGGCACTTGACCATGGATGCATCATTCTTGGTTGGTGTTTGATGTTGTGGTGATGAGGCATGAGGATGAGTTAAGATTCGGCCTAGTGGAGGTTGTGTTGCATTGCATGCAAATATGAAGTTGTAATGATGCATGTGATGATGGCTTGATGATCTTGAACCTCTTTTTAGCATTTTTGTGTGAGACATATGTGATTGGTTGCTATGGAGAGATCGGCTAGCAAGATGTGTGCTAAGGCCGAATGTCTTTGCATGTTAATGAGGCAAGTGTGTTAAATTGATGAGGGGGAGGATGTTTTAGTGTGTATATGTGTATTAAGTGTTGAATCGACCCAAAAAGAATGCATATTCGGCCAAGGGAGAAATTAGCTAATATGTTGTGTTGATGCATGATTTTTGCATGTATGAACTTTAATGTCAATGATAATATGGGTAAGTGCCTTGTGTTCTCTTTTGATGCCTAAATGAGAAATCAATTATTTGTTTAATTAAGTCAGAGCAAAGGGGAAATAAATCGATAAAGGGAAGGAAAAAGTGTTGATGCTACTCGTCGACACACCGAGGAAGTTCTTGATAAGAGCATTACGATGTGAAATCAGCCTATGTGGCTATGAGGAATGTGCAAACGATATGTGCTTGTTTTGAGTTTCGAATGAAAAAAATGAAGTGCATGAATTATTGTTAGAGTGAGATAATTGAATCCGGCTAAGTCCGAAGCTTTGTGCTAGTGAATAATCGGACTAAGATCCGAAGGCATGTGGAGATACAAGGGTTAAGCCCCGAAGGCCTTTGTCGAGATAAAATCGGGTAAGTCCGAAGCATCGAGTTATAAATCCGGGTTATGTCCGAAGCATTGTGTGAGTTACTAAAACCGGGCTATGTCCCGAAGGCATTTGAACGAGGAGCTATATCCGGTTAAATCCCGAAGGTACGTGATTTGGTAATGAATGAGCTTGCTGTAAAATTCCAGCGAATACTCGAAAAACATCCCAATATGGGGATATGTTACGTATGTGTTGAATTTAATCGAGCCCTTACAAATAAATGTTCGCTCAGTTGATAAACGAGCTACCGGCCTTCGGCTAAGTTAGTCTATTGTGTATGTACATAAGGGTTGTTAATGTTGTGAAGCAAGTTTGATATCGGTAAATTGCGTATTATGAAATATTCCGTTAGCTAAATGTGTGTTATTCTTTGTTATGCTGGAATTCATTGCTCAAAACTTACTAAGCATAAATTGCTTACTCGTTACACTGCTCCTCTGTTTTATAGATTTTTGGTTCTCCAGCTATCGGACTCGGGATCTTGAAGTCGAAGTCGCCCACACTATCAAAGGCTCTTTGGGTACTATTTTGGTTGAATTTTGATATGGCATGTATAGGACTACCCATTGTTGTTTTTCGAGTACTTTATGAAATGTATAAGTGTACAGCCATGCGAAAATGGCTTGTAGAAGTGGAGTATGGCATTAGACCATTCGTGTTTATGAATGTATAGATGGTTTCATGATGTAACTATAGTTGGAATGGAAGTGTTGAGCAAATGATCAGCCATTGGAATGGCTAAGTATGATCATATGTGGGCATATGTATGACAAGGCCCTAGTTGGTCCATGAAACCCCGAAAATAGGTAAGGTTTACTTTGAAAACAGAGGCTGACAGCAGCAGTGGTGTGGA
The DNA here is from genome assembly GCF_007990345.1 of Gossypium hirsutum. Classification (NCBI taxonomy): domain Eukaryota; kingdom Viridiplantae; phylum Streptophyta; class Magnoliopsida; order Malvales; family Malvaceae; genus Gossypium; species Gossypium hirsutum. Next base: position 4,448 of record NW_024403710.1, on the reverse strand, counting down.
TTGGAAAAATCACAAGAATTCGTAGGAGTGGAATTAAATAGTGAATAAATTATGTAATCGAACCTTGATGAATCTACTTTCATATGAAAGTAACGAAACAATCATATGAACAGTACAGTAAGAGATATTCGGGTTCTTGTGGAACAGGGCCAGAACAGTTTCTGGATTCCCTGTTCCGACTTTGGAAATTCACTATAAATTTACCAGAGATAATTAGGGGTCATACCATATATGTATGGATTCCTCTCTGAGTCTAGTTTCCATAGAAACAAACGGCATCAGTATTGAAGCTCTGTGCAGAGAGATATCCAAGTCGTAATGGGAAAAGGTCAGTGTAGTCGACCCCTATAACATGGGAGACTTTGACTAATAAACTGTACTAATTGGCCTGACCAAAAATTCTAGAAAAAAATAAATAGGTGGGGACATGAGTCTAGTTTCAGGGAAAAATCACAAAACTGATTTTCGAGTTGTGAAACTCAAGATATGATTTTGAAGCGACTAGTACTCAGACTGGGTAGTGTCTGGAAAAATTTTTCAAAGTTTGTTAACATCTCGTGTCCGACTCCGGTGTCGGTCTCGGGTTCGGGGTGTTACATTAAATTGGAATCAGAGCCACGGTTTAGTCGATTCTAGGACTACCGTAATGTGTTGGGTCTAGCTATACATGCCATTTTATGTGATTACTTGATAGTGTGGTGATTTCTGACAATTGTAAATGTGTTTATAGTAATGGATCCCGATCGTGACCGAGAGGTAGCTGATGATCTTGAGAGTGTAGCGCCTGCTCCCGCACAAGGGACAGTGCCGGCAGACTCTCAACCTAATGCTAGTAATCCGAATGATGAAGCTAGACAAGCATTCTATAGCGTGATGATTGATTGGTTCAACCAATACATTCGAACTAATATGGCTGTTCCACAACCTCCATTCCCGACAAATACTACCCCCGCACCTACAATACCACCGGTAACGGACCAAATAAGGTCAAATAAGCCCCCAGTTGACAAAATCCGAAAACATGGGGCTACTGAATTTAAGGCTATGGATAGCGATGATGCCGAGCAAGCTGAATTTTGGCTGGACAACACTATCCGGGTACTCGATGAGCTATCTTGTACACCCGATGAATGCCTAAAGTGTGCTATCTCCTTGCTACGTGATTCTGCCTAGTATTGGTGGAGTACTCTGACTTCTGTTGTGCCCCGAGAGCAAGTAACTTGGGAGTTTTTCCAAACTGAGTTTCAGAAAAAGTATATCAGTCAGAGATTTGTTGATCAAAAACGGAAGGAATTTCTTGAGCTTAAGCAAGGCTCCATGTCGGTTACTGATTACGAGCGAAAATTTGTTAGACTTAGCAAATACGCTCGGGAATGTGTTTCGTCCGAAGCTATTATGTGTAAACGCTTCGAGGATGGGCTGAATGAAGATATAAAAATGTTCGTTGGCGTTCTTGAAATACGAGAGTTCGTGGTACTTGTTGAACGAACTTGTAAAGTCGAAGAGCTTAGAAAAGAAAAGCAAAGAGTTGATGAGGGAACTGGAGAGTTTCGTAAAAGATCCTCGGGAAGGTCTCTTCAACAGACATCGAAGAGATTTCGAGATGATGCGGGCCAGTTTAGAGGCACTTCGGGCCTTTTTAGACGAGATCGTGATCGACCCCCTGTGGGTACACGAGGCACTTCGGTCGCTAGTGTTGGGAATGAACGTCGAGATAGAACGAAATGTCGATATTGCGGTAAATGGCATTCGGGGAGTTGTAGATTCCCTGACCGCTCCTGTTACAAGTGCGGATCAGTTGACCACTTCATTAAAGATTGCCCGAGGTTGTTTGAACAGAATGAAAATCAGAGTGGGAAACCGGGTGCTACCACTGCTCGAGGTAGACCATCTGGAAATACGGGCAATGCTAGTGGTGGTCAGAGAGGATCTAGAGATGATATAACCAGATCCGAAGCTCGTGCGCCTGCTAGAGCTTATGCTATACGTGCCCGCGAGGATGCTTCTTCGCCTGATGTTATTACCGGTACATTCACTCTCTTTGATACTAATGTAATTGCTTTGATTGACCCCGGTTCTACTCATTCTTACATATGTGAAACCTTAGCATCCAGTAAGACTTTACCTATTGAGTCTACTGAGTTTGTAATTCGGGTGTCAAATCCCTTGGGTCATTACGTGCTTGTCGACAAAGTGTGTGAGAAATGTCCCCTGGAAATTCGAGGTTCCTGTTTTCCGGCGGACTTGATGCTTTTGCCGTTTGATGAATTTGATGTTATCCTTGGTTTGGATTGGTTGACCGCGCATGATGCGATTGTGAATTGCAAGAGCAAGACTATTGATTTGAGGTGCGCAAATAACGAAGTAGTCCGAATTGAGTCTGCGGACTTGGAGGGGATGCCAGCTGTAATATCAGCAATGTTGGCACAGAAATATGTAAGAAAAGGGTGCGAAGCATACCTTGCGTATGTACTTGATGACAAAGAATTAGAAAAGAAACCCGAATCTGTGCCGGTGGTTTGTGAATACCCGGATGTTTTTCCGGAAGAATTACCGGGTTTACCACCTGTTCGGGAGGTAGAGTTTGGTATTGAGCTTGTACCTGGGACTACGCCGATTTCGATAGCTTCGTATCGTATGGCACCAACCGAGTTAAAGGAGTTGAAAGCTCAGTTGCAAGAACTGACGGATAGAGGTTTCGCTCGACCAAGTTTCTCACCTTGGGGTGCACCAGTATTGTTCGTGAAAAAGAAGGACGGAACCATGAGGTTGTGCATTGACTATCGTCAGCTGAATAAAGTGACGATAAAGAACAAATATCCGTTGCCGCGCATCGATGATTGTTCGACCAATGAAGGGAGCCTCAGTGTTCTCAAAAATAGATTTGAGATCGGGCTATTATCAGTTGCGAATTCGAGATTCAGATATTCCTAAAACTGCCTTCAGAACGAGATATGGTCACTACGAATTCTTAGTGATGCCGTTTGGGCTCACTAATGCCCCTGCAGTATTTATGGATTTGATGAATCGGATCTTCAGACCGTATTTGGATCGGTTCGTAGTTGTGTTCATTGATGACATTTTGGTCTATTCAAGAGATGAGACCGAACATGCTGAGCATCTGAGGCTAGTGCTGCAAATTTTGCGGGATAAGCAGTTATATGCTAAGTTCAGTAAGTGTGAGTTCTGGTTAAGAGAGGTAGCTTCTTGGGTCATGTGGTATCCGCGTCGGGTATTCGAGTTGACCCGAACAAAATTTCAGCCATACTTGACTGGAAACCTCCGAGAAATATTACTGAAGTTCGGAGCTTTTTGGGGCTCGCCGGTTATTACCGACGATTTGTGAAAGGTTTCTCGATGATAGCCACACCAATGACGAAGCTACTTCAAAAGGATGTTAAGTTCGAGTGGACGGAGAAATGTTAGAAAAGTTTCGACCAACTGAAAACTCATTTGACTGAAGCTCCAATTTTGGTGCAACCCGAATCAGGTAAAGAGTTTGTCATTTATAGTGACGCATCCCTACTTGGGTTGGGTTGCGTATTGATGCAAGAAGGTCGAGTCGTAGCCTATGCGTCGAGACAATTGAAGCCACTCGAGAGGAATTATCCGACCCATGATCTCGAACTAGCTGCCATCGTGTTTGCTTTAAAAATATGGCGACATTATCTGTTTGGTGAGAAGTGCCATGTATTTTCGGATCACAAAAGTCTCAAATATTTGATGACTCAACGAGACTTGAATCTGCGACAAAGACGTTGGCTTGAGTTGTTGAAAGATTACGAGCTTGTCATTGACTACCACCCAGGAAAGGCTAACGTGGTTGCGGACGCCTTAAGCCGGAAGTCATTGTTTGCTTTACGAGCGATGAATGTGCATTTGTCTGTTCTACCAGACAATGTGTTAGTAGCTGAATTAAAAGCTAAACCATTATTGACTCACCAAATTCGTGAAGCTCAGAAAGTCGATGATAAATTGGTTGCAAAACGGGCTAAGTGTTTTCCGAACGAGGAATCGGAGTTTCAAATTGATGATGATGATTGTTTGAGGTTCAGAAATCATTTGTGTGTTCCAAGGAATTCGGAACTCATTTCGATGATTCTGAACGAAGCCCATTGTAGCCGAATGTCAATTCACCCAGGGAGTACGAAAATGTACAACGATTTGAAACGTCAATTTTGGTGGCATGGTATGAAACGGGACATCTCCGACTTTGTTTCGAGATGTTTAATATGTCAACAAGTGAAAGCGGAACATCAAGTGCCTTCAGGATTACTCCAGCCGATCATGATACCCGAGTGGAAATGGGATCGAGTCACAATGGACTTTGTGTCCGGACTGCCCTTGTCAGCAAGTAAGAAGGATGCGATATGGGTTGTTGTTGATAGACTGACTAAGTCGGCTCATTTCATCCCCGTACGTACGGATTTTTCATTGGATAAACTAGC
>NW_024403709.1:0-6708 GCF_007990345.1 Gossypium hirsutum | reverse complement strand
TTCATTTAGATTTGTTTTTCCCTTTAATTATGTGTGTTACTGTATTACTTGGCTTTATTTTTTTTTGGAATTAAGCTTAATTGACTGAACTTGCTATTTTGAACAACCACTTCCTTTCTTGATATGTAGTGTATGCTGGAATTTTCTTATGTCTTCTTCTCTTGTAGACTTTTCTGTCATTCGTGTAATTAAATGTTATTCATGGAGAACTTTGCAACTCGTTTTTAGCACATTAACCTCTGCTCTGATTTGTTCAGTTGCTATAGTAGTCTGGGAGTGATTATGCTCTGGCCTGTTGCTTTGGCTTTTAATTATCCTCCACTGGAAACTTTTCCTTTATTTCCAAACATTGCTCTTTATCTCTTTCCTTCCATAAAGCATCCAAAACGTTGACCCACCACGGATCTGTTGCTTTTTCTTGACCCTTTCAAATCCATTCCATTCAATTCCTTCCTCCATTCTTTGTAGTTTTTAATCGTTACATTCGATTTTTTTCTGAGAAATCTTTACAAGTTTCAAGCTTCTTAAGCATTTCTTTGATCTAGAATGGATAGTAATTATTCAGCTATACCAAAGGCTCATTTGTAGAATTACAAATGCATAATGAACACCACGACTTTAGATCCAACAAAAATCGCTCCTCTCTGATGATGGGAACCGGTAAATCATCCCAAGGTTATTGATGATTTGATGATCTTAATGATGATGATGATGTTGATACTGATGTTGATGTGATCTCGATGATTATACCCTTGTTTTAAGTAAACCCATACCGGGTCTGGTATTTCTGGTGCTGTTTTTAACTGAACCACCACAATTATTGGTGCTGGAATCATGGCTTTACCTGCTACTATGAGGTTCTGGGGCTTGTTTTAGGGATTCTCGATCAGTGGTTAGGACTGGTTCGGTTCGTAATGTCTGGGTGATGTTATGTCTTGTTCGGTTCGTCATATTGGGGTTTTCGATCAGTGGTTAGGACTAGTTTTAGGGATCATAGGAAGTTATTGGTTTTGGTTGTTATGGTTGTTTTTCTTGCTCCACTTTGCGTGTTAGATAGGATTGATTCATTGAGCATGACTTCGGCTGCTTCGGTAGCTCTCGCTGTTGTTTTCATTGTGGTTTGCTTTGTTGTTGCATTCATTAAGCTTATTGAAGGGAGATAGAGGCTCCAAGGAGGAGCCCAGATTTTGGATCGAAAATGGAAATTTTGGATTTACTAGTAGTTATCCCTATTATGACTAATGCATATGTTTGCCATTTTAATGTTTAACCTATATACAACGAGCTCAAAGGTGATGTTTTGACCAATTTTGATAGAATCTGGTAAATTTGTTTTAGCACTGCTTTGATTATATTTGCTCTTCATTTGGTTCTGGTTTTCCCTGTTATTCACTTTTCTCTACGACAAACCGTGGATAACTTGGTGTTTGAGGGATCAGCTCCTCTCACGGAGAGTAAAAAAGGTCTTTGGCATTAATAGTAATATTGTTAGTGCTTATATATATTGGATCTACTATGATCCCAATATATGGACAGCTTTCAAATTTACTGGAGCAACAACAGCTTACTGTCTTTTAATATGTATACAATGTAACTTACTATCTTTAATGGTATTGAGCTTGGTCCTTTTCTCCTGTTAATGTTATACCAAATTGCTGGCTGTTTTTTTAATCATTTTATTTGTTTATTCCCACCTGTTATTATGCAATATAATTAATATTATACCAATCATTAAATGTTGTTTATTTTTAGAACTCATATGATTGTTTTGTCGACCAGAAACAGACTTTTGTTCTTCAAATGCAATGAGTAGGGAAGTCTCTCGACATTATTAGAGATCAATCCCAAGCATCTCTAAATAAACCCTCAAGAAAACATTTCCATTTCAATCAAGGTAACATGTTTTCCTAACATTTATGTTTCTTTCAACATGTTTTCCTTTTATGTTTTCAATGTTTAATTAACATTTAATTACATTCTTAAATTTTTAATGTTTTTCCTAACATTTAATTAACATTTTAATTACATTCCTAAATTTTTAAGCTTATTTCATCCACACTTTTTTGTGTTTTGTCTCGATTTGGCTTCCTTCGTTAAGTTTCCTATAGAAGCTTACTTATCTTTTATTTTCAAGAACAGATTTAGGTAATGGAAGATGTATGCCTGTGTGTTTGTGTCTTTATATATGTATGTATTTGGTACTAGATGAAAGCTTTATTCCAGTTTTGAAATATAGACCAATTTTGCATACATTGATCAATTTCTGGCTCTTTTCCTTTGAATACATGGTTCTCTTGATACTAAATACTCAGGTACATTCTGCATATTCTGTGATTCTTATTAGATAGTATATATCAACAGTTATGTTAGTTTCCATCAAGGCCTCTGTAAACATAAGTTGGTATTCTGGTTAGGAGAAGTTAATGTTTATGAGTTTTGTGGAGTATGATTCTGCACATGCAAAGTTGGCTTGTTTCAATCTGTGCATTTTCATGTTTACATAATAATGGTGATTCCATTTTGGTTATTTAGATGTTCTTTTGGTCTGTTTTCATGTTTCTATCCAATTATGTGTTTAGTGTGGACTTAGATTGATTTAAGAGTTTAATGCTGTCTTGTTGCTCACGTTTTATATAATAAATTGTTATATTTGGTTATTTAGATGTTCTTTTGGTCTGTTTTCATGTTCTATCCAACTTATGTGTTTAGTGTGGACTTAGATTGATTTAAGAGTTTATTGCTGTCTTGTTGCTCACGTTTTATATGTTGAATTCCTCTATTCATTTTCTTTCAGTTATGTGAATAAATTGGCTGTGCTTTGACTGCTTTCTTATCCATTTGTTTATTATTTTTATTGTTTGAATTGGAATTGTCCTGGGTAGTTCTGCATTTATTTGCCTAGTACTGAATGTTAAAAACTACATTTACTGTTCTGCATCCTGGAAATGGACCTTTTGAGTTTTGAGCTTACTGGGCTGTTGTTTGGTTTTTCAATCTCTGCAGTAAAACCAGGTTTAGATGAATTTACAGTTTTATTGACATTATGTTCTATTTCACCATTCTTGAAATTATGTGAAGATTCTTTCTAATTTTCTCCTCGGCTGTCTCTAGAGTCTAGCCTATATTGATTTTTCCTTTTCATGCATTTTGAATCAAATAAAAGAATTTTAGCATGCAAGAAAAAGACACTTTGCTTGCTTGCGAGAGTATTTTTCATGGTCTTTTCGCAACCTACACATTGGGTTGTTAACCTATTCATGTCTAGTTCTGTGTGAATCATTTTATCCTCACTTGTTTCCCTGTTGGATTCTTTTTAGTTTCATACCCTCCATACTACCAAAGGAGTGCTCTGTGACAATCAAAAGTTCTAAGATATTTTTATTATAAAGTTTTTGTTCACCAAACTAGAACTAATAAAAAGATGGTTGTGAAATTTTATAAAAATGTTACTGAAATGTTGGTAATGAACCAAAAAGAAGAGAATTGCCTGCCATGCTGAAAATTCTTGATGAGAGTCAAGAGAACAAGAGGTGGCTGTTGTCCTTAAACGAAATTGTTAGTATTGGAGTTTTTTCTTTTGCTTTCTGTCTTTAGAATATTGATATTATTTCCTATGATGCTCTGATTCATGTCTGAGTGGGAATGAGCATGCTAGTATTTGCTTGTACTTATTCTGAAACCTGTTTTCAGATGTAGGATAATGTGTTCGATTTGGGCACTTTAGGAAAGTCAAGGTTTGAAGAAACAGCTGACTGGATTTGCTAATTGTGTTATGTGCCTTGTATTTACAATTTTTTTGCAGAGATGGAAGTCATTTGTATGCTCATAAAAGTTTTTTGTATTTTTTTGCAGAAATGGTTTGAAAAGATGTGCAGTTTTGCCAGATTTTGCTGAGGTGTACAACTTCATTTACTGCTTCCTACTCCTCCTGCAAGTATGGGATCAACTGAAGCTGCCATTTAATCTTCGAATTAAATTTGGTACTGATATAGATAAGTTTTTATATTTTCTTAAACTGAAATATATTTGGTGCTACTCTTATAATCTTACATCTGTTCTAGGTACTATCGAGCACCTGAAATAATATTTGGTGCAACTAAATACACCACAGCCATTGACATTTGTTCTAGGTACGTACAGGCCGTTTAGTTGCTAAATTTTTCCTTATTTCTATGCATTTTCACTTTAAATTACTTAACAAATATTACTTTTTGGACTCCAGCCTTTGTTTGCTGGTGAGAGTGGAGTAGACCAGGTACGTTTTATTAAGGTACGTTTTAAATATTTTAAAGATTCAAAGTATATAGGCTGGAAACCTGACCTTATAGTATTAATTATTTGAAGTATGAATAAGTATGAATTAATTTTATTACCATATATGTAGCTTGCTTGTCCATTATAATTACAACAATAGCTGACCTTCTCTCCAACCTTATTTTAAATATTTTAAAGATTCAAAGTATATAGGCTGGAAACCTGACGGGTTGCCTTATATCGAGCTACAAGATATAATGGATCCTCCCTAGGTGTAACAACGCCACGTATGATGAATCTTAAAAATTCAAAAAGAATTGAAAAAAGTTCTATCGCTATTGAATATTTATATAACCTTAATTATTTCCAATTTACTTATAAAAATTAAACTACGATTCTTTCTTGATATTATTATATTCAAATTACTATTTTGTTATATTAAACATGTTTGATTTTAATATTTAATATTTTAAATGTCTTTAAAGTTATAACTAATTTTTATCAAATAGTATTATTAATTATTATTTGAAGTATGAATAAGTTTTTATATTTTGGTTCAACTTAAGTATTATTGATTCAACAGTTTTCAATGAATTAATTTTATTACCATATATGTAGCTTGCTTGTCCATTCCTTATTTTAAATATTTTAAAGATTCAAAGTATATAGGCTGGAAACCTGACGGGTTGCCTTATATCGAGCTGCAAGATATAATGGATCCTCCCTAGGTGTAACAACGCCACGTATGATGAATTTTAAAAATTCAAAAAGAATTGAAAAAAGTTCTATCGCTATTGAATATTTATATAACCTTAATTTATTTCCAATTTACTTATAAAAATTAAACTACGATTCTTTCTTGATATTATTATATTCAAATTACTATTTTGTTATATTAAACATGTTTGATTTTAATATTTAATATTTTTAAATATCTTTAAAATTTTGTACTAATTTTTATCAAAATAGTATTATTAATTATTATTTGAAGTATGAATAAGTTTTTATATTTTGGTTCAACTTAAGTATTATTTGATTCAACTTAAGTATGAATTAATTTTATTACCATATATGTAGCTTGCTTGTCCATTCCTTATTTTAAATATTTTAAAGATTCAAAGTATATAGGCTAGAAACCTGACGGGTTGCCTTATATCGAGCTGCAAGATATAATGGATCCTCCCTAGGTGTAACAACGCCACGTATGATGAATCTTAAAAAATTCAAAAAGAATTGAAAAAGTTCTATCGCTATTGAATATTTATATAACCTTAATTTATTTCCAATTTACTTATAAAAATTAAACTACGATTCTTTCTTGATATTATTATATTCAAATTACTATTTGTTATATTAAACATGTTTGATTTTAATATTTAATATTTTAAATGTCTTTAAAATTTTGTTATATTAATAAGATTTCCAAAAAAGTTCTATGGAGCTTATAAATAATTCTATTGACCTTAAAAAAGAATTAAAAATTTCAACGACTGAATGGCCAATTATAAATTATTTTATCAACATAACATTATTGATCATTGTTTAAATATATTATAACTAATTTTTATCAAAATAGTATTAATATTGATCATTACTTAAATAAATTACATAACTCACATAATGTACATAACAACTTACATAACTTAACTAATACATGTAGTTTAATCTAATAATTTCCTTAAAAGCATATAGTTTAAAAGTTCAAATTTCATAACTTCCATAATCTACATAACTTACATAAAACATAAATATATATCATATCAAGATTTACATAATAAACAACTTACCCGTGAAACTTATTGCCAACTTTAGACTTCAACAACTACGAAATGGATAGGACTTGGATGAATTTCTCAAGGGCAAGCAACGAGTATCAAAATGGAGTGCAATCTTTTTTAGATTTTGCATTTCACAATTCAAGCCAAGAGAATATGATTCTTTGCCCGTGTAAGAAGTGTGACAATATCTATTGGCATTATCGTGAAGTTGTCTACGAACATCTAATTGTTGATGGCTTCATTCGGGGGTATAAAAAATGGATTTTCCATGGAGAGTGTACAACTAGTGGAGCCTCTTCGACGATTAATCCGGGTTATCCTTATAGTGGTTACCGTCAGCATGTTGGAGAAGATGACATGGAAGGTATGATGCGGGATGCATTTAATATGCAGAGTGAAAGTTTCCAATCATTTCCACCAAACTATGTTGCATCTGATCATTATAATATCGGTGGGAATACTTTTATGGAAACGAGAAGAAGTGTACCGGATGAACAACAGAATGAAGAAGCGGCGAAGTTCTACACGTTACTTGGTGAAATGAATGAAGAACTTTATGAGGGATCAAAATTTTTGAAAATGTCATTCTATATTCGCCTTTTCCACTTAAAATGTTTGGGAGGGTGGACCAGAAACTCTTTGACAATGCTGTTAGAGCTTTTGAGAGAAATGTTCC
>NW_024403708.1:0-6713 GCF_007990345.1 Gossypium hirsutum | reverse complement strand
AAGTACTTTCATCTAAGGTGTTGGAGATTGTGGAGAGCCCTGAATTGGTGATAGCATCAACCAACACCTTCATGTGCCAAGATGAAACTTTTTCTCGCTTCAATTTATGGACCTTTCCCATGTCGATCAACTTTTTCGTCTTACCCCCTTTACCCTTTTTGGCATTGCTAACAGTCAAATGAAGTGGTGATTTTTCATCAGTCTCCATTAATGGACGTCCCGAAAGGGTCCGAAGTATGTAGTGGTGGAAGACTGATTCTTGTATTCTGTCAAAGAATTTATTCATATGGAAATTGGAAGCCAATATCTTTAACAACAAAGTCTTCAACAACCACAAAAATGCTCCAATGAGAATGCTTACAAGAGTCCAGGTAACATAATCGAGAATTTTCGTGGCAGTCTTCGATCTCTCGACATCAAGAAACAAAAGAACCCAAGTAACAAGAACTAAACTCAGCGATATAAACACTTGAACACTCTTCTTCAAACCATGAACGAAATACAGGACTTTCTTCCGTAGTAGAAAGTTGATCTCAATCAAGAAAACAACAAGATGCATAAACCAACGAGTAACCAACATACCACAGAATATAACCATCACAAGCACACACCATTTCCAAGTTTTCAAACCCCAAAAATGGGTGCTCTGCAGCTCATCTGAAGTTAAGCTAGCTATTAAGCATCCCAAGAGTAACAAAAATATGAGCCACTCAATCACAACCTTAGGTTTCACTCTTTTAAGCTTCTCATTATGCAGTTTAACTTTCTTAATTATCTCCTCATATTCACTTTCTCCACTGGGGCCTGTAGAGGCCATTGATGACGTTTTCGACACCGCGGAATCAGTCCTAACACTTCTCCCCAACTTGTTATTAGGGGAAACCTTACTAAAGGAGTGTCCATAAGGTGAATTACCACCCACTTGTTCTTCATTAGTTAAACCATTCTCTTCCATTTGATCAGTTTCAAAAAGATAAGATTGTTCCCCAAATCTTGACTTGGGTTTAGCAAATGACCTTCTTCTAGTAAAAGGGGTCTCATTAACTGCACTTGGAACTTTTGGTGGCTTATTTGCAGTTGGACCAAATGCTTTGGTGATTGAAACTTGAACATTTTGCTTAGGGTCCAATGCCTCTGATTCCATTGCAGGAGACCCTTTTAGCCATTTGGGATTTTCTTCACTGGGAACATTGATCACCACTTCTTCTCTTGCACTACCTTTCTTCTCTGCCATGCCTCTTAAGCTTCAATCAAAACCCTGGTAAGAAGTAAATCAAAAGATTGATGATTAATTAACTCCAAAAGTTAAAAATTGGTTCCATAGAAAACATAGGATCATAGTTTTATTTAAGAAGGGAAAAAAGAAAAAAAAAAAAAAAAAAAAAAAGGGGAAACTTTACGTTTAAAAAATGCAACCTTTCTTTTATTAGATATTAAAGTAGCTTTGAAACTCTCATTAAATGGCACCCTTACAGAAACCAACAATCATCAACAATTTTAACTCAAAAAAGTATTACCCTTTCCTGTGTACCTCAAAGTTAGCAAGGAGAAAGCATGGAAGGCATATAGTAACGCAAGAGAAACAAACAGAAGGAAAAAAAAAAAAAAAGACAGGAAGATGTTTAGTTCAGACATTCATAGACAAGCACTGAAACATGTTGCTCACATTACAAGCCAACAAAACATTCTAAGTACAGCCAAAATGGAGAATGCTGGAGAGTTCAAAATGGGAAATGGAGAATTAGATTGTGGAGTGCGAGTCAAGAAGGAAAAGAACTAAAATAGAAAAAATTGAGCATGGCAAGGCATGTGGTTATAGGTGAAGCCCTGAAGGAGAGGTTATTTTTATAGGATGCTCTTACGGGACTGGAGAAGAATAGCTAGCTGATTGGAAAGTGGGAAGTCGTATTTTATTCATGGACGAGAAAAGACATGGCTTAATTGATTAGCGAGAAGAAATAAAGGCAAAGGGTATTTATGAGAATTTCATTCCTGTTTTTACCTTAAATAGTGTTTCTTTTTCTCAGTTTTACTATCATGTTCAATTATAAATATATAAAATTTCAACCGTCTTTCGGTATTTCTTTCTTTAATGCATTGGATTATTCCATTCTTACCTGTGACATTGTTATATAAATATGAAATAGAAATATAAGAGTATAAATGTTTTAAATATTATTTTTAAACAAAAATATTTACTAGTAATAATAGAATAGTTAAAAAATGTTTCACAGCGAGCGTAGCATAAAATAATCCAGATACATAAATAAGTATAAGAAAAAAAAATTTTAATAAATAATTCAAATAACTTAATATCTTATCATTAATTTAAATATATATGATCAAAATTATTAAATATAAACTTTTATTATATTGAAGTTTTTTAGGAGTATAAATATAGAAAATTTTCTTTTGGGACGTAAATATAGAAGATTGATTCATATCTTTATAGTTGTTTATTAATATTTTAAAATATTTAATACATCAATGTTAATGATTTAATTTTAAAAAGTATTACTTTAATTAATAATATTGAAGATTAGTCTATATTTTCATAATTATACTATAACTAATTTTTTTAGTATTCAAAACTATATAAATCTAAGAAAATTATATGAAAGTAACATATAAATGATAAATCTTTGCATAACTTCTATTATTATTAATATGATACTTTTTAAATGGTGATGAAAAATATTTAATTAAGCCTATATTTTTTTTAAAATAATCTCATTATAGATTATAATCATATTTTTTACACAATACTTAGAACTCCCCGTAGCTCTTCCTCAACCAATAAATAGGAAAATAATGCGTTTGAACGCACTCGAACCCATGTCCTCTTATATTGATAACAATACCTATGCCAATTGAGTTAAGACTCAATATTTATTTAATATTTTAAATGTGTTTGACAATTATATTAAATTTTATTAATATAAAATTCTCAATAAAAATCTATTAGATAAGATAAGTAGATAAATAAATATTTATCACTTAATGTTTTAATAGTTAAATTGATTTATATTTGAAATAAATTATCTATTTAAAAAATATTCTGTAACACCCCTTTACCTTATCCATTGTCAGAACAGGGTTACAGAGCATTACTGGACTTTTTAGATCAAATACAAATATTTTATAATCATCTAACATACATATAATAATTTAATCATATTGTCCCTCTTTTGAGCCATTGAGGCCCAAAATATGTGTTAGAAACAAATCGATACTTAATCAGGTACTCTATAAATTTTTCCTAGATGCAAGGGTCACACGCCCATGTGATCAAGGGACACACCCGTGTGGCCATTAAACATGCCTGTGCCTTAGGCTGTGTCCAACCCTATGTAACTCTCTGACTTAGGTCACACGGCTGAAACGCACACCCGTGTCTCTGCCCGTGTGAAATTACCTAGGCATTTTTTGTTTTGAAATTTTAAAGTTGCAGAGGACAGACAGCCAAACCACACGCCCATGTGTTAGCCGTGTGTCTCACACGGTCCAATCACACGCCCGCGTGCCTGGCCGTGTGGACTCAAAATGAACCTTAAGCATCAAGTTTACCATACCCTGCAATCTTAAACAACAAGCAACTCAAAAAACCAATCGTTCAACCAATCTAAAACACAATCAAATACATCTAAAACATATCAAAACAATCAACTTATTGACCTAATAAATGTTCCCTATAGATCCTTCATATCTATTCTCAAAACAATCCATTAAAACTTCATTCAATCTTACTCTAAAATCATGTCAATTACAACTCAAATATGCCTATATCATACTTACTTATGCATTTACTCATACATCCCATATTAAACCTCAACATATCATATATATATATAAGCAACCAATATCATCTTAACATCATTTACAATCATTTTTCAAAATGATTAACATAAACATCCTAGGTACATGCCATTGCCAAAAAGAAGTATACTTCACCACGTTTTGAGTTCCAGATCTCTGATGGATGTTGAATCGTCAGTCTAACTTTAACCTAACCTGCGCATGGAAAACAAACTGTACACCGAGTATAAACTCAGTAGTATTTCTATAATCCAAATGCTTAAAAGTAGAGTAATTTAATATTCACATTTAAACATATATTAATAATAATTAATCAATTGATCAATTTATTCATAAAACATTCAATTCTCATCAATCGCTATCCCAGATAGCTTTTCACAATATCAACACATATCACTGAATCTTAATATTGATCATTCATGTTCAATTCACAAATACGCGTTTCATGAATCTCTATCCATATCTCATTCACTATTGAATATCAATTATAACACTGTTGATTTCAATAATCCCTTATTAACATAACTCGGACTCGACGGATACACGGATCCAACCAAAATACACCAGTTTGGCACCCAATACCTTATCGGATAAATCGAAGTAATAGATTGACACCTAGTGTCTCATCGGGCATGCTGAAGTAAATGGTACCTAGTACCTCATCAAATTTATCCGAAGTAATAATTTGACACCCTGTGTCTCATCGACTTAAGGTCGAAGTAATCCTTGAACTCTTCCAATCCTATGGCATGCCATCTATATCCAACTCAGCCCGATACATTAATAGGTTTCAATTTCACTTACAAATACCACAATCATCCAATATTCAAATATCACAAATTCACTTAATCTCAATCCAATATCAAAATGATAACAAATAACACTCACCTCAGTTACTTACTATAAACATTATATTAAAGTACAACAAATAATAATAATAGATTCGGATTATATAAATACAAACCAAAATTTTCGAGCTACTCCTCGTTGACTTTTTCTTTTCCTTCTTAGTCGAGTTTCCGACACAACGTTAGTTATGGAATTGAAACAATTTAAATTCATCAATACAATACAATTTCACATTAAATATTTCAATTTATATTCAACTTTTGCCTAAATTCCAATTTAGTCCCTAAACCGAGACTAACTTTATTTCTCCAAACTAATTCCATATTTTCATTTAATTTCCACTTAGACTAATTTCAACTCTCTAATTTCACTTAAATCCCTAAATTTTGAAAATTTCTCAATTTAGTCCTTAACACTCAAAACTTATAATTTATTTTACAATTCAATCTCTTTTTCATTTCTAACTAAAATTCTATCAATTTAACCCCAAACACTTAAATTATCCAACATGAACAAATCTAAAAATTCAATATTTTCCAAAATTTCAACATAATTAAAAAGTATTTGATATTAAGATTCTAAAAACATAAAAAATTACAAGAAAAGAAACTAAATTAACTTACCAATTGAGCTTTGAACTTGAAAACCCTAATTTCTCCTCCTTTCTTTTCTCCTTTCTTTTTTCGTTTTTGCTTCTCGTTTCTATTCTATTTCTTTCTTTTTCTATTCTTTATTTGTTTATTATTATTAAACTAATATAATATAATATAATATTATAATATTTTCTTAAATAATAAGTAAGTATATATAATTATTACAAGTATATGTATTTAATTATTACAAATGTCATGTCCAATACCAAACACTTGTCAATTTATGGCTTAATTCTTATTTAGTCCCTTTACTTTTTTTAGTCTATAATTTAACTTTTTTTCCTATATTCAATTTAGTCCTTACACCTAATACTCTTAATTCAAGCTAATTTACTTAGCCAAAACCTAATTAACCACACAACTAACTTCGTAAATATTTTTTAATAAATATTTACGAGTCCTTTTTGCGAAAATAGAGACTCGAAAATATACTTTCCGATATCCGTGACTATCAGGTCGTAACATATTTAAATTATTATATATAATTTTTTTATCCATATCATCCAAAACATATAAAATATACATTAATAAGATTAAAATTAAGAAATAAATAATTTTCAAAAATCAATATTTATTTTTATTGAACGATGTATTTATATTCAATAATTATTTTAAACTAATTTAATAAAGAAATTTCTAATATAATTTTATACTAAAAATTCATCATTTATCAAATAATAATTAAAACTCTGATTGATAACCCACCGAAAAAATAAATCAACTATTACGGCCAAAAAAAATCCAACTAAAAATTAACATTTTTAGTGATTAATTTATTTAATCTTGATAGTCCGTAATAAAGATAATATAGAATTTACATTTAAAATTTTAAAATTTACATCTATATTTATTTTATATTAATTTTAAAACATATCAAATAAAATTTATAACTTAAATTCACAACTTAATTTTATAATGATTTTTTTATCGAATAGTGCTTACCGAAATGTAGTTTTTCAAAGTTATTAATTATTTTTAATCGAATAAAATTTATTAATTAGTAATGATAGAGCCGTCATGCAGATATGGAGATGAGTTTTAATGTCACATAATTGGCAATAGTTGTTCACTATTCTTAGCAACAAAACGACAATTACAAAAAGGTTATAACGTATAACCAGATAGAAATTTGCAATTTTGACATACCCCTCACAAAATTATTTATCACTGGCCTAATAATACAAGTAACACAACCTTATCTTTTCCTTTTTCAAAAATAAACTTACAATCATGCATTTTAGCCTGTTATGTTATTTATACTAATAAAATTCTTTTCAATTAGTTATATTTACAATTAATTTCTTGCTTATTTTGGTTGCATCTTTTTAAGAAAACAATTGAACTCTAAAAGCACATCATTGAGAAATTTACGCCTTTAGAAAAAAAACAAAAAAA
>NW_024403707.1:0-6795 GCF_007990345.1 Gossypium hirsutum | reverse complement strand
GAGAGAGCTGACATTCTTTCCTCCTCCGCCATTTTATCGTTATATTCCAACAAGTAAGGACTTTGGGTTGTCTTTTTTAAAAATATTGAATTCATTAGTTGCTCTCTTTTAAATGCCCACCTCCAATGATTGTTCATATTTATCGGATTATTAGTTTTTAATCATTCATCAGTTCAATTTCAATGATTGTTCATATTTATCCTATTATTAATTTTTTAATTCAATTATCGATTAACGGTTTTTTAGTTATTCAATCAATTATCAGTTTTTTTCTAATCAATTTAAATTACTTTCAAGTCATTCTCCGACCAATTCTCATCCAATGAGTTCCAAATCGACCGATCAGTCCAATCCAAATAACATGATTTAGCAGTGGCTCATTCAGATGCATCCGCCGCAACTCTGCCTCGCTAATGGGAGTGGGCCACACAAGATTTTATTGCTTCAATTCGTAAATGACTTGTTTTTTCTCAACCTCATCACTACCACCATACATATACTATTGCTAGGAAAGGCAAGAGGGGCGTCCACATAATTGTGTTGGCCATGGGTTTTAAACTTTCATGGTTAACAAGAGGGGCAGAAGCACAAAAATTGGATATGGCAAAATTACTAACAGATACCCAAACCAAATCATAAAAAACTACGTTATTTGTTTACATTCAACTTGCACCAAATGCTAGAAATGGTCCCGCTAAGCAATATGCATTGAAAAACTTCTGAGTTTTCAATATCAATGGCAGAAACTGCGTAAATACTTTTACATTTAGCATTGAGGCTGAGACTGCTGTTTTTTACACAAGAATTTAATAATCTAAGATTTTTCACTTAATCCAAACTCGTTTCCTTGATACATACACAAAAATTATGACATTTATGACCAAATCCGATAACTTATGCACATTACAAATGCAGAAGTGGAAAGCATGTAAATTACCTCCTCAAGTGGATTCGAGAATATAAGGGATAGATATGCATATCCTTTTTTATTTCACTTGTCCTTTGCTTTTGAACTCCTCACCAAACTAAGCCCTTTTTCTCCTAATCTGTCAACACCGGTCCGTGCTCATTCGAGACTTCTCAGGCTTATTTGACTTCTTTGACTTCTCAAGTCGGCTACTAAACTATTTCTGAAACTTCTGGAAGGTCAGCACCCAATTCGAATGTATCCGAAGTTCCACCCTCCGATGGTTTGTTGCTCCGTTTGTCAGAGTTGACCACTACTTTTCAGAACCATTAGCAGCAGCTGCTTTGATTTGTTCAAGGACAGTACAAACTTCTTCAGATGTCTAATGAATTCTGGTAGATCTCAGATTGCATGTCCTCCTCCATTAACCCACAACGGGTCATACTTATTCTTGCAAAGCTCCCAAAGCTGTTTTCCATGAGAATGATGAACAACTTCATCCGCTGTCCCCTACCAACACAAAAAATTGAGCTTCATCACCACTTTTAAAATAAAATTCAAATAGACGTGTATAACAGTTCTCCTAAATATCAATATATTTAGGTAGCATGAGCAAGTGAACAAATGTCTTCACTTGTCAGAGTTAACAATTCAATAGACTTGGCAACCTGTGTATGCATGTTGTGTTCCATGTTTATTTCCCCAGTCAGCCATGTAGATACACAACAAAAATTACCAAATGTGTCAAATCTTAAAGTTAATACAATATACATATAGAATTTTGTGTTAATTGTGTTTAAATATGCACAATTTCAAAGTACCACACCGCTTACCCCAAACCTGACCATGGAGATAAAAACAAAGAACAATGACAAACTACTCTTTGTTCAAAGACCCAAAAATTGGCATATGCATTTCTCTCTCTATGCTCAAGAAGATAAATATATATATCTACTCTCTTAATAAAATCTTAAATTCTCGAAACCTACCCAACATATGGCACAATGCAAAGTACTAAATATTGATTAATTCATTGGTACCTAAAAACAGAAATGTATTTCTAGTGGATAATACTGTCATCTTTACTTAATTTCACATGAGAACCTCAATAATCTAGTCATCACAGACAAAACAATAAATAAAATTTAGACTGATTGAGCTAAATGCATAAGGAGGTTTAACTACTCATTTAGAACAAGTATCTTTTCGACAATCTGTGACCTGTGATATTTTTGTCAAATTTGAGTCTCTTCAAATCAATCTTTAAAGATTTTCTTTCATTGATTATCTGGTAAACTTTTATGATGGTATTTGTTCACATTTTGGAACTTCACATCACAGCACATCACATGGGTGCATAATAATGGCAATCACCTACTGACCACAACAAACATATGATATAATACTAATGTTAACATTGCAAATCAAGAGAGAGAGAGATGAGACAGATGATGATGAAACAAGATGGGGAGGATAAATGCCAAAACAATAAGAACGATACTTACATGAATTACCAAGACTTGGCAGTTTACTGCTCCAATTTTGTCAATATTCTGAAAGGATGGGGGAAAACCTGGTAATGAGGGTACACATACAAGATGAAACAAGAAACTAGAAATAGGATGAATAGGACAGACTTACCTTATAAATGTCAAACCAGTAGGTCCTTTTGACAGGGTACAATACTCTCATGCCAGACAAAATTGGGCTATGTAGAACCACACCTCTCAAGTTTGGCAAACGTGAGCAAGATCAACAGTAGGTCCACTACCAACTGACTGACCATATAATATCAAATCTTCATCTTTAACTCCATACCGTTCCTTAAGGCATGTATATGCTGATCTATGTCTGCATATGTATTACACTCAGTTGGCTGTTTCAAAAAAAGAAAGTGAAAATTAGAATACAGATCTCCATCAATGAGTAAAATATTCATATATTAAAGACAAGAAATCAGAAGTAACATGTCTGGTATTGAATATTTATGGATTCTGTAACACGCTGAACATGGGAAATAATTGAGAAACCCCACAAATTTAAAGAAATTAGTGCATAAATTATCGAAATGATTGTAAAAATTAAATGTTGAAAACATATGGACCAACATTGACCAATACAACCAATATTATACAAAATAAAACTAGCTGCCTTATAGGTTTACTCTGAGATTTTCTAGAGCTCAAATCTTGCAAATTAAATGAACACTGTATTAATCTACTTCATTAGAAGAAAAAGTGAAAGAATGCGTTGGATTGGCCCAAGATAATGTGCAACTATTTAACGTGAATCAGGGCAATTTTTGTTCCCAACATTAGCAACTAAGAAAAGAGAAATCAGGTGACCAACCTTTCCAGTTGATTGTCCATAGCCAGAGTAATCATACCTAGAAAAGAAAAAAGGTGTGATCAGTTTAGAAAAATAAACAAATAGAAGAAAAGACTAGCCTAAAAAGCAGACCTCGCAAGAGAATGGATGATAAATATTCTACTTTCAGGAATTTTAATTATATATACACTCATAGGATGAATCACTCTAGTATTGTCAAGAAGAACTTTAAGGGACAAGGAATTCTAAAATTATTGTTATTATAATTTTGGACAAGACTTTAACAAAAAGCTTTAAATGCTTAAGAATGACAGAATGTTCATTAGTCTTTGGCAGATTGAGAATCCGATAAATGTTTCTTCATTTGTATGAATGGCAGCTCAATCTTGAATAACTCGAAAAGCTTCAGAAGAGCTATATATACAAGGATTAAAGACTCTGTAGTTCACATTCTCCCACAAAAGTCTCCACGGACTCACATTATTTTGGGGTTCAGTAGGTAATAGGTCAGTGCCTAATTCTGAGGCAAACTTTTCTATTTCTCTTAGAGAAGTCCTGTCTGCAAGGAAGCAACAAGCTGTCTTTTTCTTCCCTTTCCTATCATTTATTGAAGTTTTATATACTTATGCATGCAAGCACCTTCATTAGGGTACTAAAGTAGTACACTTATCAACAGGAAAACATATTGTATCGATTAATTAAATTCAAACCAGACTGCCTGCATATAGAATGCAACCTCAACCTATGTTGCTTTGACTCTTCGTTTTTCTTGAAATACTCATGTCTAACACTAGCATCCAACATGAATGCGTAGATATGTCCCTCCAAGAATCCTCCAAATACATGGGAAAACTTGAAAAAATTGATACATACTGTGTTTGACATGTACTTGTATCCGACACACACCTGAGTCTCATAGACCTTAACAGTTTTACATCAAGCAAATCCAGTAATGGCAAAGTAGACGCAGACCAGAGATGGTCATTTCCAAGAGGCCGCCAAGCTTGATATTTACTAGTACTAGTTTCTAATGTCACATGAGTTGCATGTGTTTTTTTATGCATTTAATTTTTTAATTAGTTTTTAAAAATATTGTAATTTTTAATTAATATAATTAGTGTAAAATAATATTCCTTATTCGAATTGTTAAATATAATTAAAATACATTAAATTATTTAACAATTCAAATATTATAATAATAAATTTCAATTCATAACTAAAGCATTTCTAACATATCCAATATACAATATATAGATTAATTTTACTTCATATAATTAATGCAAAGCAGCATTATTCAAACTAATAACTAATTAACATATACTAATTATTTTGATAATTCAAATATAGTGCTAATAAAAAATTCTAATCATTATTAAAACATTTGAAAAATTATAAAAGTTTATATATTCTACATTAAACTCTTCACTATTCAATTTTTATTTTTTCCTAACAATTAATAAATGGACCATAATAATATTTAGATAATATACAATTAATATAAATATAATACATTATATTATACAAATATATTATTTATAAAATTTTATATATGAAATATAAAGTTAATTATTACATAAATAATTAAAATTACTATTTAAAACAATTTTTTCTTTTTACTTTTTTTGTTAATAGAAACATAATAATTTTACAGCTAGCTATCACTGTAAAGTCTGACCAAATAGTAGTTGAACTCTGACCAATCAACTACATGCATAGCATGGTGCGGGCTAGATTAACGGGATCCTACCATTTGGACTTAAAAGGAGAATATTTCCTTCTACTTCATTTCACTATATCTTGTTATGTGTCATCACTAAATTTTGTAGCGTATCTTTCGATCCTGTACACGCATATCCCCGCTTAATGCTCCATATAAACCTGCTCACGTTCATCCTCTGTTTGTTATGTACTCATACTGCAGTCCAAGTTACCCAATATTGTTTCCAAGTAAACAGAGATAAGCAAAAATTATGAGATACTATCTAATGATAATAAACACGGCATAATGGGTCTGGAAGTGGTAATGGCACAAGAAAGGAACAACAAAAGCAGGATAATTTACAAACGTATAATTAAATGAAAAATAAGGCAAGATAAACCATTTTGTGAAAACTGAAAAGAACTCAAGACTTCATCCTTCCAAAAGTACCAAGACAAAAACTAAAATTCAGTAATAGGATACAGTAAATATAAAGCTTCCCTAACGATTTAAAAAGTATAAGACAAACTAAAATTCCAAATTTGAGAAATATCTCCAGTTAGGCATAGTTCCTATAGTGGAACGGAATGCTATTACTATGATGTAGCCTATACTCTATGGAAATAAAACATCCAAAAGAAAACTATGCAACTACATGATTAAGATATCACCTTCTGACATTCTAATCATACGTTAACACATTATTCACTGCTTTCTAACAACTATGTTGCTCCAACTCTTTGTTCTTCTTAAATTACTTATATTTGTCACCTGCATCACGGTTATGCGGCTATGGCCCTCCAAAGATCCTCCGAATACATGAGAAAACTTAAAAAAATCAAACATACCCATGCCATACACATACCCATATTCGACGCTCAAAATTGTATCTAAGTAACATAGCATGTTAATGCCCTTAGGCATTAAAAGCTTCAAAGCATTGTTTGCAAGAAAAAGTATAATTATCATATCTAGCACCTCAACAAGAAGCAACCACTACAAATATGACCTAGCCAGAAACCATCTTCTACCACATCGCCTTAAGTAGGTGCGCTTGATCAGTTAAAAGCACAAAGTCCCACAGCATTTTGAATTAGCTGTCAACAGCATTCATTTGTAGATAACATTAAAACATTGCCGTCACAATGCAGCAGCTATAGTAAAGAAATGATAAATAAAAACAAAACTCTGAACACCTAGGTAACTTAAACAACAATGCCTTTACCAATAATTCTTTCCAAGTCTTATTAAAGCAAAAGTGCAAAACCACTACCACTAGTCTTACAATGTAACAAATATCAAAATCAGCATAATTTTCAACAGGTTGGGTTCCAGTCCACTTCTTTCAATGCACTCTTCATTACCATTCAGATGTATTTGATCCACTCAGTAATTGTGAAGTCAAATTTGTGAATGTGACTAACCATGTATTGAAAAGTAATGAATGAGAACCGGACCCAACTCTCACTTACTGCCAGCCTAAAATCTCTCCTTTCCCTAACATTTAGCACCTTGTAATTAGACAGGTGAACCTAGAAAGTTCAGTTTTACAACAAATATAGTAAATAAAACAGTTAAAAGTGCCTTACACAAAAAGAAGGAAACAAAAAATCACCAAAATTATCCCAACACTCATAAAACCTCAAAATCCCAAGAAAATCACACAAAATCAAACAAATAAAAAGCCACAACCAACCACTTTCACTAAGCTAAATCAACTTCAGTTTAAGCAAAATAGTTAAAACCTAAGACTAACTAAAAAAAATCATGTTTCACATGGGAAAAAAATTCTATTAAGTAATCAGAATGTCTATATGCGTATAAAAGAAAAAAGAAAGAAATTACCCCATAATATTAACTC
>NW_024403706.1:0-6806 GCF_007990345.1 Gossypium hirsutum | reverse complement strand
CCTAAAAACACACATGAACTTAATTAATTTCAATCAAATTAAGCTGAACTAAGTAAATACATAATGTGAACATCCTAATTTAACATTGAAACAACTTAAATATTAATAAAGCATGACACAAATTCGGTTGAACAGATTTAAGACATGTAATAATTTAGACAAACTAAATGAAATCAAGACATCTTTAATGTAACTAAATTAAGACATATTAAACACTTATATTAAATAAAAACATATTAATAAGCTGTAATAAGACTTAATTAAATGCTTATTTAAATGGTTTAAAATCCAGCAGCAATTTAATTAGCTAGAATGAATTTCAACTTCAAAGAAGTTGAAAATATTCAGCTCGTCTTTAAGCTCTTTGCTTTCATTTTCCTCAATCCGTTCCACCAATGCTAAAATAGCATCTTTAAATCGTTTAGCTCTAGCTCGCGTTATCGGACCAATGGGCAGCTTAATAGCTTCTTGTTCGTTCTCCATTTGGTTTGTAGGCAAGCTCACATCATTCCCCTCCTCTTCAGAACGATTTGTCCTCAAATCGGAATCTGCATCAAACGGAGACAAATCAGAAACGTTAAAAGTCGCGCTAACATTATATTCACCAGGCAAGTCCAATTTATAAGAATTGTCATTAATTCGTTCAAGGACTTGAAACGGTCCATCCCCTCTCGGAAGTAGTTTAGATCGTCGTTGCATAGGAAATCTTTCCTTGCGCATATGCAACCACACCCAATCTCCCGGCTCGAACACAACTCGTTTACGACCTTTGTTAGCATGTTGTTCATAGTTCTTGGTCCTTGCCTTAATGTTTTCTCGAACTCGTTGGTGCAATTGCTTGACGAAATCAGCTTTACGCTTTCCATCTACATGCACAAATTGGTTAGAAGGCAATGGCATTAAATCAAATGGTGTTAACGGATTGAAACCATAAACGATTTCAAAAGAGAAAATTGGTAGCTGAGTGAATAGCTCGATTATACGCAAACTCCACATGTGGTAAACATTCTTCCCAAGCCTTCAAATTTTTCCGGATGATAGCTCGAAGCAATGTAGACAAAATCCGATTGACCACTTCGGTTTGGCCGTCCGTTTGCGGATGGAAAGTGGTTGAAAACAGCAACTTCGTTCCAAGGCGCCCCCATAGTGTCCTCCAAAAATGGCTAAGAAACTTCGCATCTCGGTCGGACACAATCGTCCTAGGCATGCCGTGCAACCTGACCACTTCTTTGAAAAATAAATTAGCAATATTCACGGCATCATCAGTTTTATGACATGCTATAAAATGAGCCATTTTGAGAACCTATCTACAACCACAAATATTGAATCTCGGCCATTTTACTCCTCGGTAAACCTAGCACGAAATCCATTAAGATATCAGACCAAGGGGTTTCGGGAATAGGCAATGGCTTATACAAACCATGGGGCTTAATTCGTGACTTAGCCCGTTTGCATGCAATGCATCGATTACAAAATCGTTCGACATCTCGTCGCATCTTAGGCCAAAAGAAATGTTCGTTGAGCATGGCTAACGTCTTTGCAACTCCGAAGTGCCCCATTAATCCTCCACTATGAGATTCTTCGATCAACACTTCTCGTACGGAACCTTGGGGTATACAAAGCTTTCCTTCTCGGAACAAGTACCCATCATGTCGATAGTACTTCTCGTAAGCTCCCTTTGCGCATAACCTAAAGAATTCACTAAAGTCAGCATCGTTGACATATAAATCTTTAAGAAATACAAACCCCATTAACTTAGCATCCAAAATATTTAACAACGCATACCTTCGAGATAGTGCATCAGCCACTATGTTTTCCTTACCTTTTTTATATTTAATAACATATGGAAAAGATTCGAGAAATTCTACCCACTTAGCATGCCGCTTATTCAACTTGTGTTGACCCTTTAAGTACTTCAAGGATTCGTGATCGGTATGTATGACGAATTCTTTGGGCCAAAGATAGTGTTGCCACGTCTCTGAGGCTCGAATCAACGAATAGAGCTCCTTGTCATAAGTCGGATAGTTTAAGACGGCACCATTGAGTTTCTCGCTAAAATAGGCAATAGGCCGTCCATCTTGCATCAACACGGCTCCAATGCCTAAACCTGAGGCATCACATTCTAACTCGAAGGTTTTATCAAAATTAGGCAAAGCTAATAACGGTGCATGAGTTAGACAATCTTTAATTTTCAAAAAGGATTTTTCTTGTTCCTCTCCCCAAACGAAGTTGGAATTCTTACGAATAACTCCAGTCAAGGGTGCGGCTAAGGTGCTGAAGTTTGGCACGAATCGACGGTAAAAACTTGCTAATCCATGGAAACTTCGGACTTGGGAGACATTCGTCGGACAGGCCATTCTTGGATCGCCTTGACCTTCTCTGATCGACTTCAAGGCCCTCCGAACTAACAACGAAACCTAAAAACACAACCTTGTTAGTGCAAAATTCACATTTCTTTAAATTAGCATACAAAGTTTCTTCCTCAATACTTCCAAAACAGCCTTCAAATGTAAAACATGATCATCTAAATTTTTACTATAAACTAATATATCATCGAAGTATACGATGCAAAATCTACCAATAAAAGTCTTAGAACGTGATTCATAAGCCTCATGAACGTGCTTGGGGCGTTCGTTAAGCCAAATGGCATAACGAGCCATTCGTAAAGCCCATGCTTCATTTTAAACGCAGTCTTCCATTCATCACCCTCACGCATCCGTATTTGGTGATAACCACTCTTAAGATCAATTTTTGAAAACAGACTTGCGCCACTTAGCTCGTCAAGCATATCATCCAATCGTGGTATAGGATGACGATACTTGATAGTTATCTTGTTTATAGCACGGCAGTCCACGCACATCCTCCACGTTCCATCCGTTTTCGGGACAAGCAAAACAGGCACGGCGCATGGACTAAGGCTTTCGCGCACATAGCCCTTTTCAAGGAGTTCATTTACTTGCTTTTGTAATTCTTTCGTCTCTTCAGGATTGCTCCGGTAAGCAGGTCGGTTTGGAATCGCGGCTCCCGGCACAAGATCTATTTGGTGTTCGATTCCACGAATAGGTGGTAACCCACTCGGGATTTCTTCCGGAATACGTCTCGAAATTCCTGCAACACAGACAAAATAGAAGAGGGCAACTTATCATCAAATTCGTTAGTGCCAAGCAAGCTCTCCTTGTACAAAAGAACCAATAATGGTTGTTTCAATAACATCGATTTTCGAACTTCTCTCTCTTTTACAACAAATTCTTTTTTTCATTTTCATCACTCGTTTCTTTTCTTTTGAATCACTCTCTCTTTTTTATCACTCATCTTTTTGTTTTTCTTCTTTCTTCACTCTTTTCTTTATTCTTTTCATTTTTTGCTCTCTCTCGATTTCTTTTGATTTTTCAATCGAACTCCTCATTTTGAGTTGATCTTCATACACTTGTTTCGGTGATAATGGAGCTAACGTCACCATTCGTCCCATGTGTTTGAAAGAGTATCGGTTTGTATATCCGTCATGAATCGCTCGCTTGTCGAATTGCCAAGGCCGCCCCAAAAGAAGATGCCCCGCATGCATTGGTACGACGTCACACATAACTTCATCTTGATACTTCCCAATTGTAAACGAAATCAACACTTGCTTCGTTACCTTCAATTCTCCACCATCGTTAAGCCATTGGAGTTTATACGGATGGGATGTTTAATGGTGGCCAATCCGAGTTTCTCCACCATCATTGAACTTGCCACATTTGTACAACTTCCCCCATCAATTATAACGCAACAAATCTTACCTTGCACTTGACATCGCGTATGAAAAATGTTTTCGCGTTGTTGATCTTTTCGGCACCTTGCAAAGTAAGCTTCTCTTCACACCAATATTTCTCCATTTTCGGCTTGTTCAACATCTTCTTCATCTTCGTTTGTTCAATGGCCTCCTTCTCTTGTTCACTTTCAGATTCAATCTCGCCATCGTCTCGAACAAACATCACATTCCGATTGGACATTGGCTCCGATGTGCCCCTTCAAGGCATTTGAACATTTTAGTCTCGAGATCGACTTGGTTGGCTTCCATCTTTCCTTACTCGTTTCGGAAATCGGTTTGTTGAACTTGGTGGCACCACTTACTTCTTTTTTCGGCTTGGTATGTCACGTTTGTTGGTCCCTTGCCCCCACCTAGGCATAGAAGAAGTGTTAGAGAAAGTTCGTGACGTACCTTTTCTTTTTAGTTGTTTTTCGACCTTTATGGCCATATGGACCATATCAATAACCTCAACATAGTGGTGTAGTTCGACGATATTTGCGATATCTCGGTTAAGGCCGGCGAGAAATCGAGCCATGGTGGCTTCTCGATCTTCCTCCACATCGGCGCGGATCATGGCCACTTCCATTTCTTTGTAATAATCCTCCACGCTTCGTTGGCCTTGAGTTAAGCTTTGGAGCTTTGATACAACTCCCGGTGATAGTAAGCAGGAATAAAACGCTTCTCATTATTGCTTTCATTTCGCCCATGTAGACACGGACGTTCTCCATTGCGTCTTCGGCTCAACGTGAGTTGATCCCACCATATTATGGCATAGTCGGAGAATTCTATAGCAGCTAACTTCACCTTTTTGCTTTCCGAGTAATGTGGCACTCGAAAACTAATTCCACCTTCTTCTCCCATTCAAGATAGGCCTTGGGATCCGATCTTCCTTGAAAGCAGGAATCGCCATTTTAATATTCTTTAAATCATCATCGGGCCCTCTCGATCTCTTTGTTCTCGTGCTCGATGACCTCGTCTCCTTGCACTTTGTCGTGAACCTCGATCACTTTCATCGTCACTTTGTTCATATAGATCATTTGCATGTTGCCATGGACTTCTCGCTCTCTTCTCGGAATAGGAGGGTTTCGCAGTTGGCTTTGTTCCTCCATTTGTTCCATTCGTTCATTGAGAGAATCGAATTGAGGTTGAACAGACAAGATTTCTCGTACATTGCTTGGACTTGGAGATCGGGCACTCCACCTCCGGAACGTTCTCCTCGGTGAAGGTTTACTCCTCCACCAGCAGCATTCGAAGCTCCTCCACTTGTTGCTCGACGATCCGGACTCCTAGACATGTTTAAAATAAGAACAAAATATTCCTCACCACAAAAACCTCACAAATTCGCTCACAAGAAAAAATTCACTCCTCTCGTGTTTCACTCTATTTCGGCTTTTATCTTGATGTACTCTCTTGCCTTTTACCTCTCAAATCCAACTCTCGATATTCTAAAAAGCTACCTAGACTTATCCACTTGTGTCGCTCAAAAGGCTAAACCAAAGGAAAAATCGTATGGTTTAGGGTAGGCTCGAAAGAAAGAAAGGATTAAAAGATTGGTAAAAATAATCACGATTGAAATTTTTTTTTTTTAATATGTGAAATTTCACTCAAAGGGGTATAAAAGTGTATAATATGATTCGGAAAAATTTAATTCCAACTTTTTTTTTTTTACGATATTTCACGTCTTCGTACCCACCTAGACCGATGCAATTTTTTTTTGGCAATTATTTTCTGTATTTTTTTTCGGTTTTTTTTTGAAACTAGTTTGATTTTTGAACTAGGAGTTATAGTGTAATTTAGCTAGCTTTGCCAACTGATGACAATATTGGATGAAACATCCTATCTCCGTCAAATTATACGGTGGGACTGGTCAATTCAAGTGTGGGTTTAAGTAGTTAGCAAGAGTTGGTTTATCCTAATCCGAAACAAGCGCCTTATTGAATAGGGATCGTTAAGTTCTGTGAAAAAAAAAAGAAATATCATGACACAAACGATGAAGAACGCCCATAATGGTGAAAGTCGAACAAGTAGATGACCATGTGAGGCTTGATGGGTGTCACTAAAATTATTTCATTCAGAAATTTGGCAAAAAAGTCCTTTTACAAGAATTCAAGAACTATTATAGCTTAAGTGACTAGTAGCCGAATAGTCAAGTTCAATACTTAAAACTAAGTAACATTGAACTAATTTTGAGCTAAATCATGAATGGTCTTGAATAATCGCTGAATATAGACCAAGAAGAGCTTCAACGAACTGGAAAATTGGCGCAGCTACATCGGCAATGGAGTTTAATAAGGTCAATAATAAAGCAACTCTTGCTGAAAATTACCATCATTAATTAGCAACTGAACACATTGAAGTGTGAATGGACGGTTTGAATGACCATAAGGTGGAAACATCATGAACGAATAGCCACAATGTACCCAGCAATGTGAAGGAAATAAATGGCAGCTTTGGAGAATGGAAATCATCTCTTTGGGCCGATGGTCATTAGGAACTTCCATCAGAACCATCTTTAATATGTCCATGCATGTATCATTTGGTGCATTGAACCCAACATGCATTGCATCTTCACATCCATTGAATCTTCATGCATGAATCTGCCCAATGAATCTTCAAATTCGGCTTACCTAACAAACACACCATAGAACTTAATTTTAATTTCAATCAAATTAAGCTAACTAAGAAAACTAATGTGTAAACATTCCTAATTTAACATATGAAACAAACTTAAATATTAAAGATGACACAAATTCGGGTTGACAGATTTAAGCATGTAATAATTTAGCAAACTAAATGAAATCAAGACATCTTTAATGTAACTAATTAAGACATATTAAACACTTATATTAAATAAAAACATATTAATAAGCTGTAATAGACTTAATTAAATGCTTATTTAAATGGTTTAAAATCCAGCAGCAATTTAATTAGCTAGAATGAATTTCAACTTCAAAGAAGTTGAAAATATTCAGCTCGTCTTTAAGCTCTTTGCTTTCATTTTCCTCAATCCGTTCCACCA
>NW_024403705.1:0-6810 GCF_007990345.1 Gossypium hirsutum | reverse complement strand
CCAAACATCCAATTCTTAAAATATCAAAAGTGGATTTTGAATTAAAAACACTACAAAATGGAAACCATCTAAAATGAATAAAAACCCCAAGCAGTCCTCATCACCTAAACCTCCCTATCTCATTTCTTTTTTCCTTCATTCTAATGTACATGTTAGCGTCCTTCTTTTTTTTTTTTTTTTTTTTTTTTTTTTTTTTTTTTTTTTTTTTTTTTTTTTTTTTTTTTTTTTTTTTTTTTTTTTTTTTTTTTTTTTTTTTTTTTTTTTTTTTTTTTTTTTTTTTTTTTTTTTTTTTTTCACCGATGTCAAAGGGAGCGTTCTGCTCGTTAGAACATCCCCCGGTTTATGGGTTCAGTTGAGAAAAGCCTAATTGGTACAAATTAGATTCATCGATGAGGTCAGTTTGTATCTTGATCATGGTAAAATGTTTCGGAAAAAAAAAAAGAAATGCTAAGCGTAGTTCAACCTGGCATCTTTGATCATTCAGGCTATAAACAATTTTTAGTGTCTTTTAGCTTCATAAGAGCGTAATGCAGTAGCAGCAAAACGTCGCTGAAATAAAAAAAATGGCTTCTCCAGAATTCCCAGTCAATGCGGCCATAGAAATTAGGGTTGCAGGTTCAAAGTACCTGGATTTTTTGAATTTCATCTTTGAAAGAACGAGGTCAGAAGGGGCCATCTTATGATTGTTGTCTCAATTGAGGAGGTAATCTGAAATAGACTGATAACTGAAGTTTTGCTGGTTGTCCATTCAATCGTTGATGTATGTGAAAGAAAGGAGGCTGAACACAGGCGGCTCTGAATGTTCGTTCAATCTAGCGTAGCCATATGATTATAAGCAGCTTGACTATAATCCGGCTGAACTATCCCGTTATTACTAGTCATCATCTGAGCATCTGTTTTGCAGCAATTTGAACTCAGATTTTAAATTTGCCTCAAGAGCCCTGCTCTGACTTGTATCACTCGATTTATGGCGTAGATCAAATAAAGTGGTTCATCAGGAGATGAAAATGGTACAAAGCAAGAGTTTCCGTACAATACTGTAAACGGGAAATCAACTTCTCAGCATAATTAATCGAGGAAGAAAGTTTAGATTAGGCAATGAGTAACTCACATCAGAAAGGTATAACAGAATCGTTCCAGCTAGGATTATCAAATTTGCGCACAATTGGGACATGAATTTGTTCCTAGCAACCCGATTTCCACGAATTAGCTTGTAAATTCTAGAAACTCCCAGCCTTGCTTGTGTTAAGACCGCATCAGATTTCCCTTTCAAATTTCCAGGAAGCTTGATTGGGATTTTTTCATTTGGATTTTCATGTGCATTGCCACTAATTGAGCGATGAAGAAATGACACTGAAGCATCCCCATCGGCTCTCGAAAAAAGCAGGATATCTGAAAATTAAGCTTTTATTATTATTACAATAAGCAAATGTAAGGACAAAGAGATTCATAGCACAAGGAGTCTTCTCATTCATATTCATAGCAAATGATGAGCCAACTTTTGGTTGACGTCCAGAGATCTTTTCTAGGGCTATAAGGTATGGACACAAGTAATAGGATGAACAAGTCCTTGTCGAAGAACTACTTCCACTATCTGCATCGGTAAATATCACAAAAATTCAGAGTCCAAACAGACCTTGTAAGCAAAATCAAGAAAGTCAACGATTTTACTGATTAAAGAGAATCATACATGCAGCATTCTGGTGATAGTTCGATACTAGAATTTGAATCATGTAAGGCTTTCAACGCGCCAATTTTTCTTTTCCTTTTTCCCCTTTTCAAAGTCTACTTTCTATCCAAATGAACAATTGTAGGTAATTTTTATAAATTTCTTAATCTGGACAAACTGCCACCCATAATTTTGTTCAAGTCTTACATATATTCACTTTCAGATTCACAGTCCCAAAATTGCTTCGTCCCAAAGAAATAAGACAAGGTAAACAATTTCTCACCTTTAGGGCGGATTGGCGAACTTCTTCGTTAAAGTCCAGGCATCTCCCCAGAATATTATCCCAATACAGCTGGACTATACCCCCACAAATGTTAGTATCGCCAGCACCGCAGCTACAGGGACACTGTGGCCACCTTCTACAGTATACTGAACTTGATCATCACTCACTTTATCCGTTTCCATTTGACTTTCCGCATCAAAGAAGATATTCCAACAAATTTTGTAACATTTGCATCTGGTGGAGAGAGTTGCTTAGCATGCATCTTGTACATAGAAAGATAATTGTAATAAAGAAATTAAGTGATGACAATTTTACCTTAAGACGAACATTAGAACTCGCTGCTAATGCTGCCTCTAAATCTTTCCAATGTCCTTTTCCAACATATATTCAGGCCTAGCAATTAGAGCGAACCTAATGCCTAAATAATAAGCCATAGGAACAAAAGATATGTCATATATTAAAATATTTCACACGGAGATGAAGCAAACTCCGAGATAAGTAGAAAAATGGTCATACTGCAAGATCTAACCTTTATGCTAAATCATCCATTTGAAGTACTTTTTAAACAAACTAATACTGCTAGCACATCAATATTTTTGTACTAGACCACCAACAAAGAATTCCATAGCGGATAAGTAATCCAAGACAGAAGAGAGCGCCCCACTTGCTGCAAAGATAATAATAATATAAAAGGAGCTACTTCAACTTATGATTCACATATAAAGTTTTCATAGAAAGAAGACAACCGAACCAAACCTATTTTCATAATCAAAAGAGATCTGTACATATGAACCAAACTAGCCAAAAGATTGCAGGTGGAAATAACAATATTATTTCTAGCAATGAACCTGCTTGTTATCAGTTGCTCGGGAATCCAATAGTTTGAAAAATAACTGAATGAGATACTCACAACATCACCAGTATTCCCTGCCTTTCTACTCACTGAACAAAGACACCTGCAATGAGAAATAAAAATAAATGATGGAACTGAAAGCAGAAACAGAATACCTTTTGAGTAGAAACACCTGCCTTTTTACTCACAAATGTAGCATAGAATCACATTCCAAGCATACAAAAACTCGAACAAACAATAAATTTAGACCTCTGGCGGAAATAGAA
The DNA here is from genome assembly GCF_007990345.1 of Gossypium hirsutum. Lineage (NCBI taxonomy): Eukaryota > Viridiplantae > Streptophyta > Magnoliopsida > Malvales > Malvaceae > Gossypium > Gossypium hirsutum. The sequence continues at coordinate 3,739 of NW_024403705.1, read as the reverse complement.
TTTAATATGAAGATTACAAATTTAACAAACAACTGGAATTACACAAAAGTTGAAGACAGTAAGAAAGGGAAGCTGAAGATACTTGATGCAAGCGTGGACAACAGTCAAAAAGGAATGCCGGACGATCATGTGCTTCAGATCTGTTTTAGTTCATCACCAACACTAGGAGGCAACTTTCGCATCAACGGCACAACGGCATCAATTACAAAGATTATACTCTCCAGTAACTGTGCACCAACTCTGTTATCAACCTGAACACAAGAAGTGAAAAAGCAATTAAGGTAAAACCCCCACAGCCTATAAACCATTGGATTACAGCAGTGAAGAAAAATTACAGGAAGCAAAATTTAGAAAATAATCAATGACAATAGAGAAATTGAAGGAATTAGCCTAAAACCTGAAACAACAAAAAACTGGTCCAATAACAAGAACCATAAGATTGACATGCCAAAGATTAGTGGAAAGGAGCAAAACTTCAGTGCAGTCCAGAGACGAAGAATATCATATTTGATGTATCCAACAAAAATAAAACTAGTCTGTTATTTCAAAACTAACATTATTGGCTTTCTGGAATTAAAGCTACTAAAAAAGCAGGTAGCGCAGAATGGTTGGTTATTCAAATGAAGATAGCTAGACTGTAAACAAAGATCATGACTTAAAATATGAATGCAGACAAGAAAGCTAATAGATCCAAAAGACACCTGATTCCGTCAATGTCATTAAAAGAAAGTATAAAATAACCTGACTCTTAAGGTAAGCTGAGCTGATAAAAATTGGAGGATCTGACTGGCATGCAAGTGATGTCAAAACAAAATGCAAGGCAAAAAGGGAGTGTAGGACTTCTCTTCCATTATGTTTCTGTTCAATTTTTCCAATAGATTGCACATACTTATCGCCGTACCGAGCAGGAACAGGGTGATTCCAGCACTTTCGGATGAGGAAAAATAAACAATTAGCTTAATGACAGTTAAAAACTGATGATAGGCAACTGCTCAGTTTTCACAATTGTTCAGTTTCTTAGCCTCCAAAGAATGAACTACCATCCAGATACTGAGTCTGCATTCCAGAAGGTTCTTCAAACCAAACTATAAAATGTCTTACAAACAAGATCCTGAAGATGAAAAGAAGAGATTAAGAAAGAATACCAACAGAGCAATAGTTTTGATGTGAAAATATATAATACAAAAATGTCCAATGTCACTTCATTAAGCTAGAACAAAAGAAAAACAGGACTGATAGTTTGCATCACCAGGTTCTAGGTACCACGGTAATGCCCTTCGTAGAACAAAAACGCCCCAAAATGGTTTTAATATACAAGAAAAGGATTATTTGCACAACAATTTTGCTGATGCCTCAGTCTAATATTTGAAAGAAGAAAAAAGTAACTCTTAACACCACAAAGGTACTGGCATTAGTGCCTCAGTCTTTGACATGAAATACATTGTTATTGTTTCAGAATTACCTGAATACTTGATTCATCATCACTAACACGAGAAATAATCTCAATGCAAGCATTGTAAACCCTGAGAAGTTAGGATCCGCATTGCACATATCTCGAATAATTTTGATTGCTCGTTTCCGTACGCTGACTCCAGTATCTTTAATCCTCTCTGCTACCTTCTCAAAGTACTAATTATCCCCATATTTTTGGAAAAGAGAAAAGAAGGGGCGGGGGGATGAACCAGAAACAAGTGTGTCAATAAAAGATGCCCAGCTTTAATAAGATGGACTAGTCGAGTTCAAGTAGAAGTACCTTTAAACTAACATCTGGATGTGAAGCAATGTGCCTGCCAACTAGTTCCAATGCAGCTTCCCTGACAGATATTGCAGAGTCACAAAACCTTCCTCAACAGCCACTTGAACACGTTTGTCACCTAATACCTCTGGATCAACTTCTACAATAATACTAACCTGCCATCATCATACACATGCAGAAACTTGTTTTGTCAACATAAATGAAAAATGAATATGCTAAATCCAAAAAACAGTAATGACAAGTTGCAAGAAACTTTCACTTACTGCTCGTAAAGCCTTGGCCCTAATCACAGGGGAGTTTTCTCTTAAGCTAACCTGGAAAGAAAACATGTAATAAGAACCAGACCTGCCTTACCTACTAAATCAGGGACTTGCAAAATATTTTACTAACCAGAAGCAAGTAAAGAATCTTGTCAAATCCTCTAGAGAAAGAATTATTTTGTCCCAGTGCTAAAGCAATTTTCTTGACTGAATCCCTTAAAAACAGTGAAGAAACAGTCCCCGAATCACGCACTATTGCTTTTGATCTCAGTCTAGAAACATAGTACTTGAAATTTTGTTGAGATTTCGGGCCATCTTTATACCATAAGCAAAGATAACACCTGCATCCAAGAACACAAGTTTAAACAAAAAACCAATTAGGAAGAGCTACTTTGAGTTTTCAATTTTCACATGCATAACAACCAGGAAAGAGATTTCTTAAAAGTATATACCATCGAACAAAAAGATGGACATCATCAGCAGAAGCAGTATCTTGAAGATGATTCAAAAGCATCTGCTGAACAATTCAACTTTCGTAATTGGATCAGAAGATTTAGAACTTTCTGAGCGACCACGTTTCGGTTTCTCATTATCCTTGTACTGCGATTCACAGTATGATTGCAATACAAGAAGCTGCTTCTTACACATGCAAAACTGGCAGTACCAACTACGGTTAGGACCTTCTTGTTCTCTTACCCCCATACAATCACTGTGGAAAAATCTTTGACAACCTTGACACCTATATAACACTTTCTCTTCCTTTCCATCAAAACAAATGGAACATGCACCTTTTGGGTAACTACGATCAGTATCATCCCCACTAAGCAATTCTTCCGATATCCAGAACTTGTCCTTCCTATTGAGGAGAGCATCATGCTTCAACCTTGCTGCTATTGTGCCCAGAAGATCAATTGCCATTGCACGAACAGAGGTATCCTTAGATTTCAGACCTGCATTTTGGAGCAGTAAAACACAAAGAACCTGCAAACAATAGCTCCTTAGTTTTGAACCACTACCATCTTTATCCAAATAATAATGATGAAATAAATATAATAAATCTTTTTTCACCTCTAAAATAGGAGCAGCAGCAGGGTATTCAGGTAGATTTAATGTTGTCAGTAAATCAGTGACAAGATTCTCAATCATCAGTTTCAACTCAGAGGCCTCTTGAGTCTTTACAGAAGCAAGACGTTGAAGGACACGAGTCCAGAAATGACAACATGTATCCTGAACAGATTCATGGCATTTAGTTAAATAACCAGCATCAACTGACACTTCCAAGATGGGACTTCCAATTGATGTTTGCTTTAAAGCTTCAGGAAGGTTAGCACTGCTATGAACCAACTGAATCAGCAAAGCTGTAATCATCTGGATCTGCCTCTGTTCTTCATCAGGTAGGTGATACGCTCTTAATGCTCGCTTTGAAACAGGCAACTTCCAGAGAAGCTGAACCATTTCATCTATTATATATGTTCTATGTTGGGTATATGAGTAGAATATCTGTATCAAAAAAAAAACACTCAGATTAAAGAACAACATATAATTGCCATAATTTACCTTGATGTAAGCATTTAATCATGTCTATCCTTTTAACTGCAAATTGAACATCTGGATTCATACCCCAGTTAGCAAGCCAATTGCTTTGAGTTGCAAGAGCTGAATGTTGTCCACCAAAAAAGTAGTGAAGCTTGTCTTTAATAGTTGTAGAACACAACTATCAGAT
>NW_024403704.1:0-6905 GCF_007990345.1 Gossypium hirsutum | reverse complement strand
CGTTTTGAAGGGAGGGGTTATTCCCATTTTAGCCCCTCCTTGATTATTTTCGCATGCAGTTTAGTTCTTTTCTCCATTATTTACTTTGGATTTTCCCCAAAAATTTTGTTCAAGCTCGATTTGATCCCTTCTGCTCATTTTTGCTTTTTTTTTATTATTCAAATTATTACTATTATTATTATTATTCCTATGTGTATTATTATACTTATATGATTGTTATTTCTTACTACTACTACTACTATATTATTTTATTATTATTATTATTATTATTATTATTATTATTATTATATATTATTATTATTATTATTATTAATATATTGTTATTATTAGTATTATTGTCAGTGTCAGTATTATTTTCGTTACCTTTTTATTTTTATTTTTATTATTTCTGTTATTGTTATTATTTTTTATTACTATTATTGTTATATTACCGTTATTATTCTTACTATTATTATTGTTAATGCAACTATTATTACTATAATTATATTTTCTTTTATACTAATTTGCCTATTATTATTACCTTATTATATCATTAGTTTTATATTGTTATAATAGATATTATTTATTACTTTTATTGTTATGTTGTTTTGTTTTATTACTAATATTATCATTAACATTATTGCTATTAATTTTAATATCATCATCTTTGTAAGTACCATTACCATTGTATTATGATTATATTATTTCCATTTTCTTATTTTCACCTATTATGTTTTCTTATCTATTTGTATTTCTAGTACTATATTACATTTATTACTTATTAGCATTTTATTATTACTATTATTAGCCTTAGCATTTTTTACAACACTTATATGTATGTATTATGTTTTTAATAACTATTTTTAATACCATGCATGTTGTGTATTTTTTTTAATAATTATATTATGTGTATATTTTCATATATGTCAAGTATACACATTTTAATATTATATCTTTTCATATACGTTTTGTATATATATATATTAATACTACGTATATACTTCTCTTATTAAGTAAATATTTTAATACATACATGTATATATTCATATACCACTATCATTAGCTATTTTTATTATTATTACTGCCTTCAATAAACATCATATATATATATATTTTTCTTGTATTATATGTTGTACATATATATATTCCATACTATTTCATATTTATATATTATTATCATGTTTAAATGCCACTATTATCGTTTCATACTATTATTACTTATATTATTATCATCGCTTTTGTTATCATTATCATTTTTATTTTGCCATGTTTTATTTATTTTTATGCATTCGATCATTTCATTTCCTCATGAATTGTTTATATTTGCATGTTACTAGCCTTGTTACTTCATCTTTACAATACTCGTTATTGTCACCCATTATTACACGTTACTGTTAATATCATAATTCGCTTTTATATTTTACTATGCATCTCATTATATTTTTACTCAATACCTTAAAATAATTTTCATAAAAGTATTCCGTATTTGGTAATTCGAGACAATCGTGCCCTAACTTACTGGGTTTCGATTTTCTCATTTAACCTAAATACGGAATACTCTTTTAAATCGCAATACAAGTTTTGAAAATGCTTGGGTGTCGTGCCGATAATTGTCTTTTACGTGAACAAACGAAATAACGACCTTTAAAAAGGGTTAAAAATGCAAACTATATAAAAGGCAAGCTCGCCTCGAGAACAAGATGTCGTTTCTACTTATTGGATGTATTCATATTTTGGACGAGAAATCTTTCACTGAGATATAAGGGATCGCATTTCAAAGTTTTCAGTTTCATCTTCGACATAACACTTTAATCAACTAGGACCATTTGGTACGAGGTGCTAACCCTTCCTCGTGCGTAACCGACTCCCAATCATTTTGATTTTCGTAGACCAAAAAAATTATCGTTTTAGTAAATCTTAACTTTATTAAAATAATAATTTAAGGTGATCCGATACACCTCATCAAAAAGGATTGGTGGCGACTACCATTTTTCATTTTCGTTCCAAAACTTAAGTCGATCCGTTTTCCAAAAAAAATGGTACGACAGCTTGGCGACTCCGTGGGGATACGAATGAGAGGAGTCAAGCCACAAGTTGATTAACTCTTGTCTTTTATCGAAAATTAAAATTCGGTTTTGAAATACGATTCTTTCATTGCATTTCATCAGCTATTTTTGTGGTATAATACCTGCTGCGTTGGTTCGAGTCTTTAAATAGTTTTGCATATTGCATTGCATGACCGCTGTGGTCACACCCTTTAAGTGGGAGTGAGAAACTACTCCTTCGTGAGGTTTTCACCTCCGTGCAGGATAGTGGATCGCTTTCGGGATACATCGTGCCTATGTCTTGTGAGATTTTCATCTCCGTGCAGCCATAGGGAAATGTATTCCCCTGAACTGAACTCGGTCTATATGAGCCTATAATGGGTGAAGATCGAGGAATCTACTAGTTCAGGTACCCTTACTCTAGAACCAAACCCCATTAGGAGCCTTAGAACCTGCCCTAGGTAGAGCCACTCCGAAACCCTAGTGGTCACCTGAGCAAGTGCTATATTTATTATTCTTTGTTGCTTTGAACTACGTATAAATACTGACTTGCTTTGTTTTACTTGATTGTATTGCATGGCATTTTCATTGTCAAAGGTGTGATTCGCATTCGGTTCCTAAATAGATAGCTTATCATGGAAAAGGGTTTTTTGATAAAGTAGAAGACAACGCGGCTGTCTGGATATGGGGGCAAGACAACACACAAGAGAAAGGTGACAGTCTACGAGGGATACGTGTCAGAGTTGTGGAATTTTACTCGGATCAGCGAACTCAGAATAATCTCAAGAGATGAAAGAAATTTGGGTCAGTGGGATGATGAGGTCAAACAGCTATTCTATTGTCATTATGGTGATTTACCTTATCTGCTCGATGTCAAGTAGATGAACACCTGTTTCAAGCCTTGCCCAATATTGGAATTCTGCTTACAGTTGCTTCACTTTCGGAAAGTAGATTGTACCTACTAAGAAGAATACACGACTTGCTCATTGCCAAAGATCAGGTGACAGAATTTATGCTAGACTGCTAACGTCCCAGCATTTTCGAAAAAGCTGATGAACATCACAGGATGAGCGAACAGTGGGTAACAACTTGGATCAACAAAAAAGAGATTGTAAATGCATTCCTTGGAGAACCTGAGGGATCTAATCTTAGCGCACCCCGACGTGAAGAAAAGGGTAGATGTCTTCGCCTTGAGCATTTATGGACTGGTCATCTTCCCAAGGCTTTGGGGCATGTAGACGAGGCTGTTGCCGACCTTTTGACAGGCTTGGTAAAGGAATCACACCTGTACCCGCAATCTTGGCTGAGACTTTCAAATCATTAAATGCTTGTAAAAGAGCGGGTGAAGGGAGATTATTGGATGTGCACGGCTCTTGCTATCCTAGTTCCACATCCATTTTTGGAAAGTGGAAAGGTCTCGTATCACATCTTCTCTGAAAATTACTCTCCGCTGAAAGAGTTAGTGGCTACACCAAGGCAAGATGATGTGACAGAAGAAAATTGGATGACGGTGCTCTAAAATCTGCAAGAAGAAGATATTGAATGGAGAGCCCCGTGGATGGTTCCTGATGAAATATTATACCAATGCGGAGACTTCGATTGGGTTCCCTTGTTAGGAGTATGGGGGGCCGTCGGGTATGCTCATCTGCTTACATTGCGACAATACAGATCCAGACAGTTCACACCACCAACATACGGGTTAGCCCAGTGCGAGTTCGTGTTCACAGGGAATAATTACAAAAAGAAAGTTCGCGAGATATCAAATGCCTGGAACCAGACTCGTAGAACGAAGAAGTTTGCTGCAAATCCCATGACTACTGCTGAGTACGACCGATGGTGGAATCAAAGGATTAACGACAACATCCCTACATCAGATCAAGGGAATCCTCAGTCGATAGAAGAGCACTTGAAAGTAATCCCATCTGAGCTAGAAATCATCAGGCAAGATTTCGAGAGAAAGAGTCTGGAGCTAGAAAAAGGATCGAGCAGTTGGAAGAAGAAAAGATGCAGTTAGGGTTAGATGTCGATGTCCAGAAACTAGAAGCTGAAAAACTCAGAAAAGGGAAAACAAGGCTGAAGAGGACTTAGACAGTTTGAAAACGGACTATAAGAAGCTGCACAGATCAATGAGAACCACTGGGTTGGGAAAAACATCCGAACAATGGCGACATGAAGTTAAAGAAGAACAAAGCAAAGCCAACCAGTGGGAGAAAAATTTCGCGATGCTCAAGCTCGAGAAGGTGCTCTGAAAAGAAGTTTGGTAGAAAGCCAGAATGGGAAAAAAGGGTTAAAGATCCGAGTATCAGAGTTAGAGAGGTCATTGTATCAGTATCGCCCGCGTAACTCTGCAATCGAGTTGAAAGCTAGTCAGAACAAAATCGAAAAATTAAAGAGAATATAGAAGAACTCAAAACAGCGCTGTAAAATCGTGAACTTCAGATAGAACTCCTCGAGGTAAATAACGAGCGATGGAAGGAGCAACTTCATCAATCTCAAGACCAAGTCAGGAGCAGGGACTACGTCATGGGCGAAGCTTTGACTCAAGTGCGAGAAGTGGATGATCACTTGCAAACATTAGCAGTACAAGCCGATGTACTGAGTTTAAAATATGAGTCAGAATCGGACTGAGGATGAAAGCTAGCTTAGCGTATTAGGTAGGTCAAGGCCTTAAGTATCAGGGTCAAGCCTTATATGTAATCTATTTTATGTAAAGAAACTTGTTTTCTAGAAAAGTTACTCTAATGAAATCGAATTGGAATCAACGCTTTTGCATTCATCGCATTCATTGCATTCATGCATCAGCATTGCATCATACGCACTAAAACTTACAAGGAACCCTAAAAATCATGGCAGTTACCCTGGAACATCGTTACAGTACAAGGGGAAAAACAAGAGCAATGGACCAAAGGCTAGAGATATTGGAACAAATGCAAAAAGAGATGCAGGATCAATTACAAGCACGTATGCAAGAACAGCTTGCCAAAATCCAGTAAGATATGAGGGACCACATGTTGGAGTCCCAGAAAAGCATGATGGACTAATTAACTCGTCTATTGGCCGGCGGATTAGAAAAAGGGACAATCCCTCTGATCAATGTGGGAGAAGATAATGAAGATCCTACCTACCCTCCGGGTTTTGCCCCAGCGGACGTTCAGATACAACCTGATATGTACCCAAGAAGGCCATCGGTCACAATTAGGCCCCAACCATTTCAGGCTGGTCTTTCGGCACCGATAAATTATCAGGCCTGCTCGGGCTCTAATTCGGGGGATAACCCGACCAATCCTATGGTCCTCAATCTCGATGAAGTAACAAAGTAGAAAAGGCAAGGGTAGAACTCCCGAGAGAGCTTGAAGAAAGGTGTAGATGGTTGGAAGAAAAATTTAAAGAAATGGAAAGCACCGACTATCGTGGTGGAATCGATGCTAAGGAATTAAGTTTGGTTCCGGACTTGATAATCCCTCCCAAGTTCAAAACTCCAGAATTTGAGAAATACAACGGGACTAGCTGTCCGAAGCTCACATCACTATGTTCTGCAGACGAATGGCAGGCCATGTCAATAATGACCAACTATTAATTCACTGCTTCCAAGAAAGTCTGGTTGGGGCTGCTTCTAGATGGTACAACCAGCTGAGTCACGTCCAGATCAGTTCATAGAAAGATTTAGCACAAGCCTTCATGAAGCAGTACGGTCATGTGGTAGACATAGCCCCTGATAGAATCACTTTACAAAATATGGAGAAGAAGCATAATGAGAGCTTTAGGCAGTACGCCCAGCGTTGGAGAGAAGTGGCCACACAGGTCCAACCTCCTCTGTTGGAAAAGGAAACCGCTATGCTCTTCATCAATACCCTGAAGGCACCTTTTATTAACCACATGCTGGGTAGCGCAACCAAGAGTTTTTCGGACATAGTAATGTCTGGAGAAATGATAGAAAATGCCATAAGATGTGGGAAAATAGAGGCTGGGGAAAACGCTAAGAGGTCAGCGCCGAGAAAGAAAGAGCACGAGGTGAATAATGTGAGATCATATTCAAATCGATCACCGTAAGCCAACCAAGGTCGACAACTACTAGACAACAGGGCCCACCCAGACAAGAGCCCAACACAAAACAAAATAGGGAGAAACTGTAATTTACGCCCATTCCAATGACGTACAAGGAGTTATACCAGAGTTTATTTGATGCACATGTCGTGTCTCCTTTCTATCTGAAGCCAATGCAACGTCCATACCCCAAATGGTATGACGCAAATGCCCAATGCGAATACCATGCGGGAGCCACAGGACACTCGATAGAAAACTGTACCACTTTCAAAAATTGGTTGAGAGACTCATCAACATGGGGATTGTGAAATTTGATGATGCATCCAATACAGAGAATCCATTACCTAACCATGGGGATAAAGGAATAAATGCGATAACGAGAGTTCGGGGAAAGAAATTAAGATGAATATTGCAGAAGTGAATACCCCGTTGAAAGAAGTATGGAAGAAAATAGTGGAAAGAGGTTTGATAGCACAAAATTCGGGGTCAGACCTCGAGAAGCGAAGAATTATTGAGAGTTCCACGATCAAGAGGGTCATAGATTCAGAAATGCAGCCAATTCAGGGCTTTAGTACAAGGATTGATGGATAATAAGGAGCTGGAATTCTTCGAATATATCGAGAGCCTAGAAGAAGCAGATGTATGTGCCTCTGAAGAGAGGTCGACGAAGGATGTTTACAAAGTCAACCACCCAATGGGTATCATATCACGCCCAAGAATGAATGAAGCCGGGGCACGAGTTATGCCAAAGGTCGTGATCCAAAAGCCCGTTACTTTTCCTTATAAAGACAACAAAAGGGTACCGTGGAACTATAGCTGCAATGTGACATTCCCAGG
>NW_024403703.1:0-6908 GCF_007990345.1 Gossypium hirsutum | reverse complement strand
GTCGTAATGCGCAAAGGTCAGGGTATCGATTCCTGTAACATGGGAGACTTTAACTAATAAACTGTACTAATTGGCCTGATCATAATTCTAGAAAAAATATGTAGATGGGCATATGAGTCTAGTTTCAGGGAAAAATCACGAAACTGATTTTTCGTTGTGAAGCTCAAGATATGATTTTTAAAGCGACTAGTACACAGATTGGGCAGTGTCTGGAAATTTTTCAAAGTTTGTTAACACCTCGTGTTCGACTCCGGTGTCGGACTCGGGTTCGGGGTGTTACATTTTATTGGTATCAGAGCTTAGTCGCAGGACTACCGTAATTGTGTGGGTCTAGCTATACATGCCATTTTATGTGATTACTTGATAGTGTGGTGATTTCTGACAATTGTAAATGTGTTTATTTATAGTAATGGATCCGATCGTGACCGAGAGGTAGCTGATGATCTTGAGAGTGTAGCGCCTGCTCCCGCACAAGGGACAGTGCCGGCAGACTCTCAACCTAATGCTAGTAATCCGAATGATGAAGCTAGACAAGCATTCTATAGCGTGATGAATGATTGGTTCAACCAATACATTCGAACTAATATGGCTGTTCCACAACCTCCATTCCCGACAAAATACTACCCCCGCACCTACAATACCACCGGTAACGGACCAAATAAGGTCAAATAAGCCCCAGTTGACAGAATCCGAAAACATGGGGCTACTGAATTTAAGGCTATGGATAGCGATGATGCCGAGCAAGCTGAATTTTGGCTGGACAACACTATCCGGGTACTCGATGAGCTATCTTGTACACCCGATGAATGCCTAAAGTGTGCTATCTCCTTGCTACGTGATTCTGCCTACTATTGGTGGAGTACTCTGACTTCGTTGTGCCCCGAGAGCAAGTAACTTGGGAGTTTTTCCAAACTGAGTTTCGGAAAAAGTATATCAGTCAGAGTTTGTTGATCAAAAACGGAAGGAATTTCTTGAGCTTAAGCAAGGCTCCATGTCGGTTACTGATTACGAGCGAATTTTGTTAGACTTAGCAAATTACGCCGGATGTGTTTCGTCCGAAGCTATTAGTGTAACGCTCGAGGATGGTGAATGAAATATAAAAATGTTCGTATGGCGTTCTTGAAATACGAAGGTTCGTGTATTTTGAACGAGTTGTATAGCCGAGAGCTATAGAAAAAGAAAGCAAAAGGAGTTGATGAGGGAACTGGAGAGGATTTCGTAAAAGGATCCTCGGGAAAGGTCTCTTCAACAGGACATCGAAGAGATTTCGGGATGATGCGGGCCAGTTTAGAGCCACTTCGGGCTTTTTTTAGACGAGATCGTGATCGACCCCTTGTGGGTACACGAGGCAACTGTCAGTCGGCCAGAGGTTGGGAATGAACGTGCGAGACAGAACGAAATGCCGATATTGCGGTAAATGGCATTCGGGAGTTGTAGATTCCCTGACGCTCCTGTTACAAATGCGGATCAGTTGACCAACTTCATTAAAGATTGCCCGAGGTTGTGGACAGAATGAAATCAGAGTGGGAAACCGGGGTGCTACCACTGCTCGGGTAGACCATCTGGAAAAACGAGCAATGGTGGTGTCAGAGAGGATCTAGAGATGATAACCAGATCCGAAGCTCGTGCGCCTGCTAGAGCTTATGCTATACGTGCCCGCGAGATCTTCTTCGCCTGATGTTATTACCGGTACATTCACTCTCTTTGATACTAATGTAATTGCTTGATTGACCCCGGTTCTACTCATTCTTACATATGTGAAACCTTAGCATCCAGTAAGATATTACCTATTGAGTCTACTGAGTCGTAATTCGGGTGTCAAATCCCTTGGGTCGTTACGTGCTTGGTCGACAAAGTGTGTAAGAAATGTCCCCTGGAAATTCGAGGTTCCTGTTTTCCGGCGGACTTGATGCTTTTTGCCGGTTTGATGAATTTGATGTTATCCTTGGTTTGGATTGGTTGGACCGCGCATGATGCGTTGTGAATTGCAAGAGCAAGACTATTGATTTGAGGTGCGCAAATAACGAAGTTAATCCGAATTGAGAGTCTGCGGACTTGGAGGGGATGCCAGCTGTAATATCAGCAATGTTGGCACAGAAATAGTAAGAAAAGGGTGCGAAGCATACCTTGCGTAATGTACTTGATGACAAAGAATTAGAAAAGAACCCGAATCTGTGCCGGTGGTTTGTGAATACCCGGATGTTTTTTCCGGAAGAATTACCGGGTTTACCACCTGTTCGGGAGGTAGATTTGGTATTGAGCTTGTACCTGGGACTACGCCGATTTCGATACTCCGTATCGTATGGCACCAACCGAGTTTAAAGGAGTTGAAAGCTCAGTTGCAAAGAATTGACGGATAGAGGTTTCGCTCGACCAAGTTTCTCACCTTGGGGTGCACCATATGGTTCGTGAAAAAGAAGACGGAACCATGAGGTTGTGGCATTGACTATCGTCAGGCTGAAAAAAGTGACGATAAAGAACAAATATCCGTTGCCGCGCATCGATGATTTTGTTCGACCAACTGAAGGGAGCCTCAGTGTTCTCAAAAATAGATTTGAGATCGGGTGCTATTATCAGTTGCGAATTCGAGATTCAGATATTCCAAAACTGCCTTCAGAACGAGATATGGTCACTACGAATTCTTAGTATGCCGTTGGGCTCACTAATGCCCCTGGCGGTATTTATGGATTTTGATGAATCGGATCTTCAGACCGATATTTGGATCGGTTCGTAGTTGTGTTCATTGATGACATTTTGGTCTATTCAAGAGATGAGACCGAACATGGCTGAGCATCTGGGCTAGTGCTGCAAATTTTTGCGGATAAGCAGTTATATGCTAAGTTCAGTAAGTGTGAGTTCTGGTTAAGAGAGGTTTAGCTTCTTGGGTCATGTGGTATCCGCGTCGGGGTATTCGAGTTGACCGCCAACAAAAATTTCAGCCATACTTGACTGGAAAACTCCGAGAAATACTACTGAAGTTCGGAGCTTTTGGGGCTCGCCGGTTATTAACCGACGATTTGTCAAAGTTTCTCGATGATAGCCACACCAATGCGAAGCTACTTCAAAGGATGTTAAGTTCGAGTGGAGGAGAAATGTCAGAAAAAGTTTCGACCAACTGAAACTCATTTGACTGAAGCTCCAATTTTGGTGCAACCCGAATCAGGTAAAGAGTTTGTCATTTATAGTGACGCATCCCTACTTGGTTGGGTTGCGTATTGATGCAAGAAGGTCGAGTCGTGGCCTATGCGTCGAGACAATTGAAGCCACACGAGAGGAATTATCCGACCCATATCTCGAACTAGCTGCCATCGTGTTGCTTTAAAAATTATGCGACATTATCTGTTTGTGAGAAGTGCCATGTATTTCGATCACAAAAGTCTCAAATATTTGATGACTCAACGAGACTTGAATCTGCCGACAAAGACGTTGCTTGAGTTGTTGAAAAGATTACGAGCTTGTCATTGATTACACCCGGAAAGGCTAACGTGGTTGCGACGCCTTAAGCCGGAAGTTATTGTTGCTTTACGAGCGATGAACGTGCATTTGTCTGTTCTACCAGACAATGTGTTAGTAGCTGAATTAAAAAGCTAAACCATTATTGACTCACCAAATTCGTGAAGCTCAGAAAGTCGATGATGAATTGGTTGCAAAACGGGCTAAGTGTGTTCCGAACGAGGAATCGGAGTTTCAAATTGATGATGATGATTGTTTGAGGTTCAGAAAATCGTTTGTGTGTTCCAAGGAATTCGGAACTCATTTCGATGATTCTGAACGAGCCCATTGTAGCCGAATGTCAATTCACCCGGGGAGTACGAAAATGTTACAACGATTTGAAACGTCAATTTTGGTGGCATGGTATGAAACGGGACATCTCCGACTTTGTTTCGAGATGTTTAATATGTCAACAAGTGAAAGCGGAACATCAGTGCCTTCAGGATTACTCCAGCCGATCATGATACCCGAGTGGAATGGGATCGAGTCACAATGGACTTTGTGTCTGGACTGCCATTGTCAGCAAGTAAGAAGGATGCGATTTGGGTTGTGTTGATAGCTGACTAAGTCGGCTCATTTCATCCCGTACGTACGGATTTTTCATTGGATAAACTAGCTGAATTGTACGTTTCTCAAATTGTGAGATTACACGGGGTACCTGTTTCTATCGTGTCGGATAGAGATCCGAGATTCACCTCACGATTTTGGAAGAAATTGCAAGAAGCTCTGGGTACCAAGCTGCATTTTAGCACTGCTTTCACCCCCAAACCGATGGTCAATCCGAGCGGATAATTCAGATACTTGGGATATGTTGAGATGTTGCAATCCTCGAGTTACAGTAGTTCATGGAACGGTATTTACCTTTGATTGAATTCGCTTACAAATAGTTTTCAATCAAGTATTAAGATGGCACCTTACGAGGCTTGTACGGTCGTAAATGCCGTACACCATTGTTTTGGACCGAGCTCGGTGAAAGTAAAATTTTCGGAGTTGATTTGATTAAAGATGCTGAACAGAAAGTAAAGGTAATCCGTGAAAGTCTGAAGGTAGCCACAGATCGTCAGAAGTCGTACGCGGATTTGAAACGAAAAGACATCGAGTATCAGGTGGGAGACAAAGTGTCCTTAAGGTTTCACCTTGGAAAAAGATACTCAGGGTTTGGCCGTAAGGGCAAGTTGAACCCAAGATTCATTGGGCCGTACGAAATCTCCGAACGAGTTGGTCCGGTTGCGTATAGATTGATTTTGCCCCCATGAGCTTGAAAAGATTCATGACGTCTTTCATGTTTCGATGCTTCGACGCTATCGATCTGATCCATCGACATAATTAGCCCATCAGAGGTTGAAATTCAAGACGATATGAGCTATGAAGAAGAACCGATGCGTATCCTAGCTCGTGAAGTGAGGAGTTGCGAAACAAAAGAGTTCCGCTAGTAAAAGTGTTATGGCTCAAACACGGGATCGAGGAAGCTACTTGGGAGACCGAGAGCTCGATGAAAGAGCGATACCCAAACCTATTCACCGGTAGATTTTCGGGGACGAAAATTTCTTAAGTGGGGGAGAGTTGTGACAGCCCAAAATTGACCCTAGTCGGGAAGTGGGTTTCGGGACCGCTAACCGAGTCACAATAATAATTAGATGTTATATCTATGTTTATTTCATGTGAAAGTGCATGTGTGAAAATTCATGCTTTGATTTTGCCAATTGTGAGTGAAATTTTGAAATGTGACTCATGTGAAATTTTTGCAAATGCTATAGGCTAATTTATGGCCAATAACTTATAGTATGAAATAGGTGGATTTGCATGTCAATTCCCACCTTAAAACAAGGTGGCCGCCATGATGGGGCATGATGAGCAATTGTGCAATTTTTTTTATGGAAATTATGGCATAAGTATGGCACAATAAAATATGTTAAATTTGTGTATTAATGAAAAGGAGTATGGTGAATACAAAAAAAAAAATGTGGTTGTAGTTGTTTGTCCCCCCCATTGGCCGTGAGCTAAAGAAAAGAAAGGAGAGAATTTGTTCATGCCTTTTCTCATCTTCATACTTGTCCGAAACTAGAAAGAAAAAAAAGAAAAAAATTTCTCATCCTTTGGTTCATCCTTGGCCAATAATTTTAAGAGGAAGGAAGAAGAAAAGGTGAAGAGGACGGATGCTGTAGTAGGCTAAGGTATGTTTGATGATGTTCCATGAGATCATGCTGTTTTAGTTGTTAGCTTGAGTTCTACTAGCCATGGTCTAAATCTTGCTATGTGATGGAAATGGACACTTGACATGGATGCATCATTCTTGGTTGATGTTTGAGTGGTGGTATGAGACATGAGGATGAGTTAAGATTCGACCTAGGTAGAGAGTGTTATGCATTGCATGCTAAATATGAAGCTTGTTAATGATGCATGTGATGATGACTTGATGATTCTTGAACCTCCTTTTAGCATTTTTGAGTGAACATATGTGCATTGGTTGCTAAATGGAGAAGAATCGGCTAGCAAGTTGTGTGCTAAGGCCGAATGTAACTTTGCATGTTAATGAGCAATGCATGTGTTAAATGATGGGAAGGGAGGATGCTTTACTAGTGTGTATATGTGTGTATTAAGTGTTGAAATCGGCCCCAAAAATAGACATGCATATTCGGCCAAGGAGGAAAAAAATTAGCTAATATGTTGTGTTGATGCATGATTTCACATGTATGTGACTTTAATGTCTAATGTATAAATATGGGCTAAGTGCCTTGTGTTCATCTTTTCGATGCCTAAATGATGAAATCAATTTATTTGTTTAATTAAGCTCAAGAGCAAAGGGGAAATAGATCCGATAAGGGAAGGAAAAAGTGGTCGAATAGTTAGCGGAATCGTTCGACAACACCCGAGGTAAGTTCTTGAGTAAGAGAGCTTAAATTACGATGTGATTAAATCATGTTTAAGCAAATGAAAATCATGCTCTATGTGTGGCTATTGAGCCGAATGTGCAAGGATGATATGTGCCTTGTGTTTTGAGTTTTGCAAATGAAAATGAAATACGAATGTGCCATGAATTATTGTTAGATGTGCATGATTAATTGAATGCTGTCCGGGCTAAGTCCCGAAGGCTTTGTGCTAAGTGACTATATCCGGACTAAGATCCGAAGGCATTTGTGCGAGTTATTAATTCCGGGTTAAGTCCCGAAGGCCTTTGTGCGAGATACTAATTCCGGGTTAAGTCCCGAAGGCATTCGTGCGAGTTTTAAAATCCGGGTTAAGTCCCGAAGGCATTGTATGAGTTACTATAACCGGGCTATGTCCCGAAGGCACTTGAACGAGGAGCTATATCCGGTTAAATTCCGAAGGTACGATTTTGGTAATGAATGAGCTTGCTGTAAAATTTCCAGCTAATACTCGAAAAACATCCAATATTGGGATATGTTACGTATGTG
>NW_024403702.1:0-6922 GCF_007990345.1 Gossypium hirsutum | reverse complement strand
TTTTGCTGGGCCAATTGGTACAGTTTATTGGTTAAAGTCGTCCCTGTTCTGGGTTCGACTACTCTGACCCTTGTGCATTACGACTTAGATATCTCCCTTTACAGAGCTCAATACTTATGCCGTTGTTTCTAATGAAACTAGACTCAAAAGGGAATCTATACATATAAAGCATGACTTCTAATTGTCTCTGATTAATTTAGGGTGAATTTCTAAGTCGGGACAGGGGATCCAGAAATCGCTCTGGCCCTGTTTCACAAGAGTTTAATTATCTCCTAACATACAGCTCATATGGCGTTTCGTTTCTCTATATGAACAATAGACTCATGATTCCATTAATAATTTATTATATTAATTCCATTTTACTATTTTGTGATTTTAATCTCACTCACCTCGCTAGCATCTGTTACTAAGAACTATGCCTATTTCGTGTTTCTCCTGACTACTAGTAATATCACATATCACAATATGATCAACAGCCATGCCAAAGCTAATCATTGTCAAACATCTCCCTACTACACTATTCCATATCATGAATTTTAACACCAAAATAATCAACCATGACATATCGCATAAAAATCGAATTACCAAGACTTGCGACCTAACATTATAGATCAAATCCAACCGAACATTTATGCCATTTTCGCATGGCTAAAAGTTTACATACCAAATTTCAACAAAAACATATTCGCCTATACATGCCGAAATGTTCTCCTAGACCGACTAAAAAGAAAGATACCAAAAGTTGCTAGCCGGTGTGATGACTTCGATGACAGTGGCACGAAAAAACGAGTCCAAGAACCTAAAGTAGGACAAGCAAACAGAGGAGTATATAACTCGTAAGTCATAAGCATTACATCCGTTCATAATAATATATCATAAGAGAAAAAAATAATGCGGATTAAATCCTCCATCCATACCAAACTTGCTATAATTCCTTAGGCATTTCGGTTCGATCTCATACCAAGCCCTACTTTGACATTCAACATTACACATATGACATTGGATGCATTTATCTTCAAGTATAATCACCACATAGGTTCAAGACTTACCAAGCTAATCCCAAATAAAATAAAATGTCTATTCCTCATGAGCTCAAGGTGTTTACTCGTACCGCTGTCTGATTGTCGTAAGCCGCACACTTAGAGCATGTATTTTATTGAGAATGTATAATAAGCCGCACATTATTAATAGTCGAACTCGCACACTTATGCTATATAATCAAACTCTCATACTTTTACAGATCTATATTTACATCTACATAACATGACTTATGCTTAATAAAAATATATACTACCTTGTGTTGGTAAGACGTTCCAACTCGGCTACTCGTGATCTTTTCTTTGCCTTTGTTTGATTCTCCTCCTTTAACTCCTTGAGCTTAATCAATAAATCAACTAGTTTAACCACCTTGCTAAATATTTATAATCCAATTACACATGCATATGTTTGTTAGTATATTCGGCAACCATCCTCACTAATTACCCATTTAGTCGATTATACACATAATCAAAGGTAACCTCACGAATGGGCATACTTATGTATATATATATACACTTCCGAATGGGCATCACAATTAGGTTTAACACCACCTTCATACTCAATTAGATGGCCGAATGTATGTACAATGTCAACTATAACATCATTTAAACATCTAATTTCATCTCATGAACACTTGATCGAATTTTCCTAATCTAGCATATTTTCACATCTATTGTAACATCATGTAAATCCACATATAACTTCATTTCTTAAGTTCCACATCTTAATGCCCATTATAGCCATTCTCATAGTCTAAATCTAAAAATTGGCACATCCACCTTTCAACCATGTTAGCCGAATACTCATTCTCTTCTTAGTCCTAAATTCGGCACCTCCAACAAAGTGACTTAACAACTTCAACTTTCATGCTAACATAACAAGCAATTTAACACATACATATAACTAACATGTTAATAGCATCAAGGTATCAACTAAAATTTTTAAGCTTCTTAGTCAAAGCCTAACTCTCTGACAACCCCAAATCCAACCATGGGATAGATAGAATTTAGACTCATCACCCAAAGGTTGTGTAAACTTCCAAAAATATCGTTGACATACCTGATCTAAAGGACCACCTTGGCCGAATCTTGCTTCCTCTTCTTCCTCTAGTTACGACAATTGCAAAAGAAAGTAAACATGAACACTCCTTCTTCCCTCCTTATTAAGCATTCAAACTCCCTCATTTTCATGCCGCAACATCAAACACTCCTCCTAGATACAAGCAATGGTCAAACTTCTTCAAAAAATTTCTCCCTTTCTTTTTCTTGGTTTTTCGGCTAGGAGATGGCAAGTATGAACACCCCTTTTTTTTGTTCACTTTCCTATTATTATTCCCATCATTTGTTAACTAAAAAAACATATTAAATTAGAATGAGTGGAGCATCATCACTCCTTGGCCAGCCACCATGTATTTTATGGGTAATTTGACATGCAAAGCCATGCTTCCTCTCCCTATTATTAATTACTCCTTATAATTCATCTATCATCTTTTCTAACTTCGTCAACTAGGTCCTTTTCGAATTAATTCACATTCCTAAAGCTAATATTAAGCATTTAATTTCTCATATATTCACTGTCACACAAAAATTTATGTAATTAAAACACAAAAATAAATTTTTGGCTCGTAATGTGGTCTCGAACCACATTCCGACCAGTGTCTAATTAGGGTTGTCACAACTCTCCCCCACATAAGAAATTTTCGTCCCCGAAATCTTACTGGTAATAATTTTGGATATCGATCCTTCATAGAGTCCTCAAGTTCCCAAGTGGCTTCTTCAATTCCGTGTTTATGCCACAACACCTTCACTAATGGGATTTTCTTATTTTGCAACTCTTTTACTTCACGTATCAAAGGCGAACCGGTTCTTCTTCATAACTCAAGTTAGGCTGAATCTCGATCTCAGATGGAGTGATTACGTGCGACGGGTCGGACCTATATCATCGAAGCATCGAGACATGGAAAACGTTGTGAATCTTTTCAAGCTCAGGGGGCAAAATTAATCGGTATGCAACTGGTCCAACTCGTTCGGATACTTCATACGGACCGATGAACCTCGGACTTAGTTTGCCCTTACGACCAAATCTAAGCACCTTCTTCCAGGGTCAAACTTTGAGAAATACTTTGTCTCCAACCTGATATTCAATGTCTTTTCTTTTCGAATCCGCATACGACTTTTGACGATCCGAAGCGGCTTTCAAACTTTCACGAATTACTCGAACTTTCTGCTCAGCATCCTTAATCAAATCAACCCCAAAAATTTTACTTTCACTAAGTTCAGTCCAAAATAATGGAGTACGGCATTTACGACCGTATAAGGCCTCGTAAGGTGCCATCTTAATGCTTGATTGAAAGCTATTGTTGTAAGCGAATTCAATCAAAGGCAAATATCTTTCCCATGAACCACAAAACTCTAAGACGCAACATCTCAACATATCCTCGAGTATCTGAATTATTCGTTCAGATTGGCCATCAGTCTGGGGATGAAATGCGGTGCTAAAATGCATCTTAGTACCCAACGCTTCTTGTAACTTTTCCGAAATCGCGATGTAAATCTTGGGTCTCTATCCGACACGATAGAAATAGGTACCCCATGCAATTGAACAATTTGGGAGATGTATAATTCTGCCAATTTATCGAGCGACAAATCTGTACGGACAGGGATAAAATGAGCATACTTGGTCAATCTATCAACAATAACCCAGATTGCATCTTTCTTGCTTGATGACAATGGCAATCCAGATACAAAATCCATCGTTACCCGATCCCACTTCCATTCGGGTATCATGATCGGCTGAAGTAATCCCGACGGCACTTGATGTTCCGCTTTTACTTGTTGGCATATCAAACACCTTGAAACAAATTCAGAAATGTCTCGTTCCATACTGGGCCACCAAAATTGACGTTTCAGGTCATTGCACATTTTAGTACTACCTGGGTGGACTGACATTCGACTACTGTGAGCCTCGTCCAAAATCATCGAAATAAGTTCCGAATTTCTTGGAACACATAATCGACCTCTGAACGTCAAGCAATCATTGTCGTCAATCCGAAACTCCGATTCCTCATTCGAAGCACACTCAGCTCGTTTAGTGACCAATTCAGCTCGACTTTCTGGGATTCAAGTATTTGACGAATCAATAATGGTTTGGCCTCTAATTCAGCTACTAGCACCCCATCGGGTGAGACGAACGAGTGAGCATTCACCATCTTCAAAGCAAACAGTGCTTTCCGACTTAAAGCATCGGCAACCACGTTAACCTTTCCCGGGTGATAATTAATAACAAGTTCATAGTCTTTCAACAACTCAAGCCAACGTCTTTGTCGCAGATTTAGATCTCTTTGAGTCATCAAATATTTAAGACTTTTGTGGTCCGAATAAATATGACACCTTTCCCCAAACAAGTAATGCCGCCATATTTTCAAGGCGAACACTATGGCCGCCAATTCAAGATCATGGGTCAGATAGTTTCTCTCATGCGACTTTAATTGTCTCGACGCGTAAGCCACAACTCGACCTTCTTGCATCAACACACAACCTAGCCCAAGTAAGGATGCATCACTATAAATGACAAACTCTTTGCCGGACTCTAGTTGTACTAGCACTAGAGCTTCGGTTAAACAGGTCTTTAGTCGATCGAAACTCTTCTGACAGTTTTCTGTCTATTCAAACTCAACATCTTTTTGGAGTAGTTTCGTCAACGGTGCAGCTATCATCGAGAAACCCCTTACAAACCGTCGGTAGTATCCGGCAAGTCCCAAAAAGCTCCTAACTTCAGTAATATTCCTCGGAGGTTTCCAATCGAGTATGGCCGAAATTTTGTTCGGATCCACTCTAACACCCGATGCGGACACCACGTGCCCCAAAAAGCTAACCTCTTTCAACCAAAATTCACATTTACTGAATTTTGCGTAATACTGCTTGTCTCGCAAAATCTGTAATACTAACCTCAATTGCTCGGCGTGTTCGGCTTCACCTTGTGAATAAACTAAAATATCATCAATAAACACAACCACAAATCGATCCAAGTATGGCCTGAATACTCGATTCGTTAAATCCATAAATACCGCAGGGGCATTAGTGAGCCCAAACGACATCACTAAGAATTCGTAGTGACCGTACCTCATTCTAAAAGCGGTTTTGGGTATGTCCGAGTCTCGAACCCTCAACTGATAATAACCAGATCTCAAATCTATCTTGGAAATACCGAGGCTCCCTTTAATTGATCAAACAAATCATCAATATGTGGCAACGGGTATTTATTCTTTATGGTCACTTTATTCAACTGACGATAGTCGATGCACAATCTCATGGTTCCATCCTTCTTTTTCACAAACAATACGGGTGCGCCCCATGGAGAAAAACTCGGTCGAGCGAAACCTTTATCCATCAATTCCTGCAATTGAACTTTCAATTCCTTTAATTCCATTAATGCCATACGATATGGGGCTATTGAGATTGGCGTGGTACCAGGTACAATCTCGATGTCGAATTCCACCTCTCGAACCGGTGGCAACCCCGGTAACTCCTCAGGAAAAACATCTGAATACTCACAAACCACTGGTACTGATTCAAGTTTCCTTTCCGTCTCTTTGCTATCAAATACATACGCAAGGTATGTTTCACACCCCTTTTTCACATATCTCTGAGCGGTCATTGAAGATATTATCGCTGGCACCCCCTTCAAATCAGTAGACTCAACTCGGACTACCTCATCATGTGCACTCCTCAAATCGATGGTTTTTCTTTTCAAGTTCACCACTGCATCATGTACGATCAACCAATCCATACCAAGAATGACATCAAATTCGTCAAACGGTAAAAGCATCAAATCAGTCGGAAAACAGGATTCTCGGATTATTAGAGGGCATCTCTTACACACTTTATCAACAAGTACGTATTGACCCAAAGGGTTTGACACTCGAATTACGAACTCAATAGACTCAACAGGTAGAGTCTTACTGGATGCCAAGGTTTCACATACATATGAATGAGTAGAGCCAGGGTCAATCAATGCAATCACATTAGTATCAAAGAGAGTGAAGGTACCAGTGATGACGTCAGGGGAGGATGCCTCCTCTCGTGCGCGAATGGCATATGCTCTAGCAGGAGTACGGTTCTGGGCTCGAACAGCCGTATCAGAGGCCCCTCTCTGACTACCACCCCTACCTCCTAAAATTCTCGGTGGTCTACCTCTAACTGTCACTCCACTAGGTCTTGCACCTTGAATCTTATTCTTCTTATCAAGGTCCGTGCAATCTCTAATGAAGTGGTCCTTCGAACCACATCCGTAACAGGCCCTGTTAGTAGACTTACCCCAACATTCACCTAGGTGTCGTCTTCCACATTGGGGGCATTCAGGTTTCTCTTGACGATTATTGCCACACTAGCTACCAAAGTAGCTCAGGAGTCCGTCGATGGTCGTGCTCTGATGGAAATTCCCGCAGTCGTCCTCGACTTACTAGTGTCCTCCCTGAACTTCTTTACAGCCGAGAACGGAGCTTTACCTGTCGATCTTTTACGATAGTCTCTGGCTTCAAATTCAGCCTTCTTCTTCTCCTTTCCAAGTTCTTCCGCCTTGCAGGCTCGTTCGACTAGTGTTACGAACTCTTTTATCTCCAAAATACCCACTAGTAGCTTTAAATCTTCATTCAATCCTTCTTCAAATCTTTTGCACATAGCAACCTCATCGGCCACACACTCCCGGGCATACCGACTGAGTCTTACGAACTCATGTTCGTATTCAGATACTGTCATACGGCCTTGCTTGAGTTCCAAGAATTCCTTACGTTTTTGATCGATGAACCGTTGACTAATATACTTCTTTCAAATTCCGTTTGAAAGAAATCCCAAGTAACTCGTTCGTTTGGGACTATGGAAATCAA
>NW_024403701.1:0-6935 GCF_007990345.1 Gossypium hirsutum | reverse complement strand
CAGTGACACGAGCCGTGCCTTGTGGTGTGTATGCAAGTAGTAACCTCTAAGTCACACGTTAAGACAGGGCGGGTCATATGGTCGTGGGCTGAAGTAGTAGCGCTATTATCACGGCATGGCACATCAGCCTGTCTTTGGCCGTGTGTAAAAGTAAGTTATATACTCTATATGGCACGGCTGGATCACATGGGTGTCTGGTGCCGTGTAAGGCACACAGCTGGTCAACACAGGCGTGTGACTCAATAGAATTGGAAAAATTTTTCTAAGTCTGAAAATTCTGAATGTGTCCGGTTTAGGTTCCAACTCTTCAAAAGTATGTCTTAGGTCTTGGAGACCTCCATAAGAGATGAATTGTTGTTTTGCTTATGCATTAATATTATGTGATATCTGTGATTCTGTATTGATCTGTAATGTTCTGTCTGTATGGTAGGTAATTCCCAACTCGAGATATGAATCGAATATAGATTATCCTTCTCATGTTGTCTTTAAGGAGATTCAAGTTTGATCCGATATTTTGTATGAGGAAAACCAGTTGGATCTTGACATGAGGTCAAGTGTACGAACAAGACATTCCATTGGTGAATGTTTTGTGGCATAACCAAAACTGAGGAAGCACTGGATTCAAAAGATATATGAGGTCATATCCAATTTCTTTAATTTAGGTAAATTTCGAGGATGATTTCTTTTAAGAGGGGGAGGGTTGTAAGGCACTAAAAAAAGGTCTAGTAGTTTCGGGTAAATTTACCAGATTCATAGTGAAAATTTGGAGTTATCAGGTTTATTAGTGATTTTTTTTAATTTAGTTACCTTAATTTCATTTAAAAACCGATAAATAATATTCCAAAAATAAAACATATTAGAAAAATTAATTTTATGGTTTCATAATTTCGGGTAAATAATATTGGTCTAGAGAAAAATAATTAAATTTATGAAGAATTTAAATAACAAATAGAATTGCAAAACAAAGGAACTGTAAGTGTTTTTAAAAATTTCTTTTTCGAGATTTGGAGGGAAAGGAGTTTTTGTAAAGCGAGGGAAATGTGGGAATGGTTTGATCACAATTTCCCCCAATTTTTGAAATCAGGTGAGGGTTTTCAATTTTAAAAACAGTGCAACTATCTCACTTTGCACACCATTTTCACTCGAATTAAGAGCTTTTTTTTCTCTTTTTTTTCTCTTTTTTTTCTCATTCCCATAGACCATATATCAGAGAATAGATCTAAACTTTACTCTCTGAAAATCCTCTCCAAAATCTCCATAAAAGTTTTCCAAAGTTGAGTAAAAGTCATCTGAAATTTCTTCAAGGATCTTGATTCAATCTTCTAAATTGATTATTTGAGATAAATTGACGGTAATTCTCAACTTTAAATTCATTTTAATTTATTTTATGTAACACCCTAACCCGTATATATCGTTAGGATAGGGTTACGGAGAATTATCATGAAAATGTACTTAAAACATTCATTTCCAAATATTTCATAAATCATAGCATAATCTATTCAAATACATGGATATTGTCCTTATTCGAACCCTTGAGGCCTTAGAAACACTTTAGAAATGATTCGGGACTAAATCGAAAACATTTGAAACATTAAGGAAAAAGTTAGAAAAAAATTACATTGCAAGGGTCACACAACCGTGTGGCTAGGCCGTGTGACTCACATGGCTGAGACACACACCCGTCTCTCAAGCCGTGTAACATTCAAAATAGGGACACACAGCCATGTCCCAGCCCGTGTCCTTGCCCGTGTAACTCTCTGACTTGGGTCACATGGCCAAGCTACACGCCCGTGTACTGGGCCGTGTATCCTTTGAAAAGCGACCTTTAAAACCTATAGGGGACACATGGTCGTGTCACATGCAGTGTGTCACACACGACTGAGACACACGCCCATGTCTCAGGCCATGTGGACAAGAAATTGGAAAAAATCAAGTTCTTTCCCTCAACCACCTCAAGTATGAACCTAAACACATTTGCATATATGACTAATACATCAAAACTTACTCAAAACATGCATAAAATGACCAAATTCCATTCAACCAATATGCCATATAGGCACCTCAATCACAATCAAACTAACCTAAACATAAGCATATTTAATCACATTGCCACCATTTGGAAACATACATTACTTGAGTTATACCATGTCAATATCACTTACCATTTGGACCATAATTCACATGCATCAAATTCACATAAGTGACACAAACCATCCATTTTCAAATGGTACAAAACATCCAACATACCTTATCTCAATCTTGCACATCTAATTCAAAACCTATATAAGCATACCATGACTTGACCATGTTGAAACTACACTATCACATACCAAATTGGTGATTCAAAACACGCATCATCTTAGCCATAATAACACCAACCATCAAGGCATCAAAATGCCATAAGTACATCAACCATAATAACACTTATGCATGCCAAAACAATTAGATTATTAAACATAAGTCCACCTATGCATGCCATTATAACCTTGACTAAAACATCAAAATCTACCAATATAATCGCTAGATAGTGTGATAGATCTCCAACTAGCTTCCAAATTGATCGAGCTTCCGATAATCTGTAAAGTAAGAGAAAGATAACTAAGTAAGCAATGAATGCTTAGTAAGCTCGTAGAACATGAAACATAACTTATCACTTCAATATTATAATACATAGATCAAACACTAATAGTTTAAACCTAGTACAAACCTATTGAACACCATTCAACTCACAATTGAGTATATTCATCAACATCACATATACTTTTCATATATAACATATTGGGATTATAAGTCGTAATACATAACCACCAACCTTTTCATAACATTATGAATCATTCTATTTACTTACTTTCCTTCCATCCCAAATGCTTAGCATAAGCCTAAACAACATTATCATTTCACAAGTTAGTGTATTTATCCTGATATAGATAAATTTCCATAGCATAAGTAGACTTCTCACATATAAGTACATCATTTAGCACATCAAACCTTTTATAACATCATATTACATCCAAATTATGAACTTTTTGTTCATTCCTTTTTCTTACTCGTTCAATGTGTAACACTCCTTACCCATATTCAACGCCGGAATAGGGTATGAGGCATTAGCAGACGCAAACACAAGTAATATACAAATCGAGACATAAATTTCCATCCAAATTTAAAACTTTTCATTTACAAACATATCGTCCCTAAAACGAGCCTACGAGGCCTAAAACATGCATTAAAGTGGTTTGAGACTAAACCGAGAACTTTAAAAATTTTAACACTTAGAAATTTTTCATCAAAACAAGGTAACACCCCTGTGTGGCTCGGGACACGCCCGTGTGGGTTGGTTGTGTGGTCACACACGCCTGTGTCTCTAACCATGTAACTCTCTGTTTATGACGTCATGCACCAAAAGAGTCACCGGCCAAGTCACACGCACATGTGCTAGGCCGTGTGGCGAATTTAATTTTCAAATTTTTCATAAAATAAGTACAGACTTCACACACCCTGGACACACGCCCATGCCCTTAGGTTGTGTCCTTCACGCGGCTGAGACACACGGCCATGTCTCTTCCGTGTGGCCAAAATAAGGCTGTTTACCAGCCATTTTGCCACCCTTACTTGCACCAACTTGCACAACATCAAGCAACACCAAATCTAAGCATATACATACAACCAAATCAGCCATAAACAAGATGTCAATACATCAATTATCTATCATGCATAAACATCACATACTTTCTTTTCCATTCATGCCAATTTCACCTTCATGATAAGCTTCATCAAGTAAATATATCGATGACCAATAAAATTAATATTTGCCAACTTCCAATGGCCATATACAAAATGAATCATTAACCATTACCATGCCAACATATTTGGCTAAACCAATATGACACGTAACAAAATGACCAATCCCTATACATGCCATAAGCAAAATATTGAAACCAAGTATACCAAAGCAATCATTTGATAGTGTGAATCGAGCTCCGACAACCCTGGATCCCCAAGCTAGCTTGGTGACACTATAAGGAATGGAAAGAAAAGGGAGTAAGCTTTAAAGCTTAGTAAGTTTGTATGTAAATAATAAGCAACATTAATCATATAATTATTGAAAATGATTTAACATAAATATAATCATGTATCTTAGGCATGATTCACTCAATAGCACTCTTACCAAGAGTTCATCACATACCAAAATCATACTCATGAGTTATACATACATACCTGTACTAACTCGTAACATTGTCACATACTTTGTCATCATTAACATACTCTTCGGATTACCCGTTGAACACTTGGAATACTATTGAAGGCATGGAAATTTTGCACGTAAGTGCCACATATGTAGCCAATGCTACCTCATATCTTATAACATATAGGGCTCACACACGAGCTAATCACGGGCTTGCTCACACAAGCTATCAGTCAAGACGTAGCTACATGGGCTACTCACACAAGCTGTCAGGTATCCGTAACCATGTTGGACTACCCAACCACTAGTAGGACGTACATGACCAGCACCCGGATTCACATAGATCACATAACACATGGTTTCTTAGTAACATGTCACTTGTATCCTAAACTATTCCTAAGTTTCAACCGGATTTTTCCTCGTCGAAACTTGGTTGAATATTTTCATAGAAACAATTGTACAGTTTATGCAATATTAAGAATTAAATACATAATATAACATTGCATTATTTACACATAAACTTACCTCGGTACAAAATAGTAGAAAATGGATCTAATCGTCAATAACCTTGTTCTTCCCACGATCAAGGTTCGAACTTAGTTTTTCTTGATCTATAATAGCAGTTTAACTTATTTAGTTTTCACATTATTCAAGTTGTCCCAAAAATCACATTATGAAAAATTACAATTTTACCCCTACTTTTCACATTTTTACAAATTAGTCCTTAGGCTCATAAAGTGAAATGTATCCATTTTCTTTGTTACTCAAGCCTAGCAGAACTTAAATCATGCCATAAAATCCCACTTTTTTCGTCAAATCACATTCCTACTACCTATTTTTACAACTTTACAAATAAGTCCTTTTTATGCATTTTCATTAAAAATCACTTAGTAAAAGTTGTTTATCACATCTTAAACATACAATATCTTCCATCAAACATCAAAATATGGGTAAATTTTTAAATATGAATCCTACTTCAAAATAATGGTAGAAATAGATAGATCGGATGATAACAACTTCAAAAAAGTAAAGAGAATTAAAAACGGGGCTAGGATGCACTTACAATCAAGCTTGAAAGTTGAAAAAACCCTAGCTATAGTCTCCTTAGGGAATTTCGGCTATGGTGAAGAGATAGACACCAATTTTGACATGATTCTCCTTTTTTATTCTTTTATTTACCAAATGACCAAAATGCCCTTAATACATAACTTTGAAATTTTACTTATTTGTGTCCATTTTTGTCCACTAACTTATCTAATGGTATAATTACCAACTAATGACCTCTAATTTAAAATCTCATAGAAATTGGACACCTTTAACAAGTAGAACTCAACTTTTTCACTTTTACGATTTAGTCCTTTTGCTAAATTGAGTGTCCAAACGTCAAAATTTTGAAACAAGATTTCATAGAATAGTTCCATAAAACTATAGACCATAAAAATATAATAAAAATGGATTTTTCTTTGTCAGATTCGTGGTCATGAAACCACTGCTCCGACTAGTCCTAAAATCGGGCTGTTACAACTCTCCCCCTTTAGGGATTTTCGTCCCCAAAAATCTTACCAAAAATAGGTTTGGGAACTGTTTTCTCATTGCCTCCTCGGGCTCCGAAGTAGCCTCTTCAACCTCATGTCTTTGCCACAACACTTTCATAAGAGCTACACTTTTATTCCTCAACTGTTTTACTTCTCAGGCTAATATCTTGATCGGTTCCTCACCGTAAGTCATATCTAGACGAATCTCAACTTCTGTCGTGAAAACACATGCGAAGGTCTAATCTATAACGGCGTAACATAGACACATGAAACACGTTGTGGATCCTTTCCAATTCAGATGGCAAAGATAACCGATATACTACTGGTACGATTCTCTCGGTAATTTCATACGACCAAATAAATCACAAACTTAACTTGTCTTTACAGCCAAATCTTAGAATTTTTTTCTATGGAGATACTTTCAAAAATACCTTATCATCGATCTGAAATTCAATCTCTTTTCTTTTCCAATTTGCGTACGAATTTTGTCTATCTGAAGTAGCTTTCAAACAATTACGAATCACCCTTACTTTTTCTAAGGTTTCTCTAACCAAGTCAACTTTGTGAATTTGATTCTCTCTAAGCTCTGTCTAGTACAATGGAGTTCAGCATTTTCAGCCATACAATGCCTCATAAGTTTCCATCTTTATACTTGACTAAAAACTATTATTGTAGGCAAATTCAACCAACGATAGATACTTTTCCCAACTACCTTGGAACTCTAGAACATAACATCGGAGCATATCTTCTAAAATCTGAATTACCCTCTCGAATTGACCATTGATTTGCGGATGGAAAGCTATACTAAAATTCAATTTCGTACCCAAAGCTTCTTGGAACTTTTTCCAAAACCAATAAGTAAACCTCGAATCTCTACCGAAATAATAGAAATAGGCACCCTGTGCAATCTCACAATCTCAGCAATGTATAGTTCAGCTAGCTTATCTAGTGAGTAATCAGTATGTACAGGTATAAAATGAGCTGATTTCATCAGTCTATCTACAATTAACCCAGACAACATCTTTCTTTTTCAGAGTTACAAGTAAACCCGTCACAAAATCCATGGTAATTTTGTCCCATTTCCACTCGGGTACCACCACTGGCTGAAGTAAACCCGAAGGTACTTGGTGTTCGGCCTTTACTTGTTGACAAATCAAGCATTTCGAAACAAACTCAGAGATATCTTGTTTCATACCTAACCACTAATATATTTTCTT
>NW_024403700.1:0-6961 GCF_007990345.1 Gossypium hirsutum | reverse complement strand
TGCATTAGGATAATGCAAACTTTAATTTGGGGGAATGCAGAGGGGTGGAAATGCACCCATATTTCATATATATTTTTTTTAGAATTAGCATGAGTTTATTATAGTTAATGAAAATTGTTCAAAAAATTTTGTTACCTTCGATGTTATTCTTGAATCTTGTAAATTATCAATGAAAGTGGACAAATTTGACAGAAGGTTGTAGCTTAATTCTTAATGAATGGATAGGTGCATTAGAATGATGACTGCTATCATTCCTTAAATCTTGAATGAATCTTCTTTTAAGCTTCTTTATATGAATTATAAGTTATAATAGAGACGCTCCAAAGTGGGTGTAGTGTGGAATGTTAAAAGGGAAACTCCAATATATGTTAAAAATCAATATGCAAAGGCTGTCGCTGCATGAGTGTGTGTCGGCGCATTGCGTACTCCAAGGTTTGTTGCACCCTGTCATTACTTCTCGGAAAAGGGTAATAATAACGCAAGGATTCCTTATAGATGATATATATGATAACAATACTAGTATTTAAAAAATTTTTATGGTAGATAAACAGTTGCAGATGCAAACTAAGATGCAATTATCATTCATGCTTATGAATTTCGATGCAATTCTTTCATCTGAATGATCATCATGGAATTTAAAGGGTTCAAGTTGCTAAATGATCATTTGCCTTAGTAAAATTTTTTGTAGCCTTGCTAGTTTCTGTTTACTTGAGGACAAGTAAAAAACTCAAGTTTAGGGGTGTGATAGCACTAGAAAGAACATAGGTTTTCCCCCTTACTTATTGGTTAAATTGTTCCAATTTATTTATCCTTAGCATACATTTAAGCATTTTCAGTTTAGTAAATTGCATTTTATAACTCAGTGAATCCTACCCTATTTTATCCTTAATTTTGCTATCTTTTCGCATCAATGTCACTGCATGAGTTAATTCCAGATTGCGTCCAGAATTGTCACTTCACCTGACAGCTGTCTAGATAAGAACTAAATTTGTATAGCTATCCACTCTGGCATAACCAACTTTACATACAAAGACAAAATAATTCCTTGGAAAGGACGCCTATATTGTTGGAGGAGGACATAAAAGGTGGACGTGAGAAGAAAAGAAAGCTTTTTTTCTCCATCATCCTACCTTGAAGCTTGCGACCATAGGAACTTAAGCCTTTCACGGGTAGCTAATGTGTAAATCAGATGTAGACTAGCTTTTGACGAGGAGACCTAGGTACGAGACAAGAGGGAATAGAGAGATTCAGTCTAGTTGTCCAGGGATAGTACCCTCCACTCGATTATTTTATTTCTTTCTAAATGCTGGTGATTATTCTCTATTTTCTGTTTATATGGAATACACATTGACTCTTGGTTAACTGTTATCTTATTCAAATCTTGCTTTATTGTTTAATCTTGGGGTTTGAATGTTTTTCAGCACGGAAGTGTTATTGTAGTCACTAACACTGGAAAGTGCAGTGACAGTTTGAGCCAAAAGCATTACAACAGAAGTTAAGCGAGGATTAGAGGAATTTAGTCCACTTTTTCTTAATAGTTTTGTATTTCCATTATCAGAAGGTGAGGTTAATATACATGTTTAAGTCTTAGATTAAATAGACGAGTGACGCTGGGTAAGATATTCATTTAATTTTATTGCCTCGAAATCACCTATCTTTTTATACCTTGTGAGCACTTAGTATTCTCCTGAAGATTCATGTTGGGGATCCAGTTTATCATTATCATATTTTATTTTATTTTATTGTTTTTAGGTTATTACATCGACATTAATAGACAAAAGACTACCATCACTATGGTATCGATATCCAACAGACTCACATCTGTCTACTATACTTGCATTGACAGTGTACGCTTGCACATTATTGCTGTGACGTTAAACAGCCGATCAGTTGGTTTTGGGAAACCCTGTCATTTGCCCTTAGAGTTAGAACGTAAAGCTTACGGGGATCTCCAATAGCTCAACTTGGATCTTAAGCTTGCTAAAGAGAAATGGGTGCATCAACTTAACGAGTTAGAAGGGTTCTGAATGTTCTTATACGGGAATGCCAAACTATTCAAAGAAAGACTTTAGAGATGGCATGATAAGCACATCCGAGTTCGAGAATTTGAAGTTGGTAAGAAAGTTTTGTTGTTCAATTCCAGATTAAGATTTTGTCTAGGTAAATTGAAATGACGTTGGTTTGGTCCATTTACTATTCACCAAGTTTTTCTATACAGAGTTGTCGAACTTCAAGATAAGGGAGGTAATTTTAGAGTTAATGCTTAGCTCTTAAAACATTACTGGGGAGATAAAATTGAGCAGGATAAAGTCTCATTCATTTTATCGGATACTTAATTTTTCTCATTTTCTTTTAAATAAATGATTTAGGGTATATTTTTGGGATTAGTATGTTAAAATAAATTCTATCTAGGAGATGGAACTTCAGCGGGACAGACCGCTTGTGATCCTCCAATCTTTACTAAGAATTGATTTGAACATAATCTTTCGAGAAATTATTCCCTAAATGGCAAATAAAGTTTTAGGTTTTCAAATTAAAGGGTCAACTTCGATCCAAGTTTTAATTACAGCTCAATTTTCAAATTTTCTTTAAGTTTAGGTACTTAGTTGAATTATTTCCAAAATTTGGTTGTTCTTTTTGTAAATATTGAAATTAGTTGTCCCATTTTGTAAATATCTTTAAAGGCAACTAAAATAAAAATTTTTAGTTTAATTTCTAATAAATAAGATGATAATAACTAATATATAATTATATTTATTATAATGTATATTAATTATTATCAACTTTGCATAGAATTAGAGTTAGTTAATAACTTTATCATATTTTAATTGAGAGATTTTATTTCAATAAATAAAGCAATAGCAAATAATACAATAATATACATTATATTATTTATTAATTGTTATTTACTTATATACATTAGGACCTAGAATATTTTATGTTAATTTATTCTAAGAATTCTAGTTGAACTTCTTCCCTCTATCACTTTAAATACCACACTTACCTTTCACCCTCCAAATACCTTAGCATCACACACCCCTAGTAGCAGCTCCACACTCCAAGTGCCGCACCTCCGAATTGAGAATTGCCCCTACGCCTACGAGCAGCTGAATCACCTAGCTGCTTTTGCATCGCTCGCACGCCTGAATACCTACGCACTAGCCTTGCAGCTGCTTCCAAGTAGACGTGCTCGCCTTGCTACCCATACACCTTTTTCATGGTGCACCTGGCCCTACTCGCACCCGATTTGACACACACCAACCCTTACTCATGTGTTGCTATTGCTGACCCTGCAAGTTACTACTGCTCAGCCCCTAGCCATCACACATTACTGTTTCCACTTGCTAGTTGCACACCCCTTGTCACCCTTGCACCACAATTCCATCACATTTAGCCACAAATCAATCACCCTCCAAAAAACCCTCAATCAAAATATTTACTTAAAATTTATTATTTTATTGAGTCTTTATTTTTATACAAATGTGGTAAGAAATTTTCTCATAAATTTCATTATTTAAAATTTAATTATTAATTTATTAATATTTATACTAATTAAATTTTGAGAAAATATTTGTTTCCATCTTATGTTCAAGTTAATCATGGCTCGCAAAAGAACTCTGTCTCTGTCCAAGTTGAAGAATCACAAAATAAATTTCACTGTGAAGAAGCCAAAGCGAGATACGATAGCATCTTCAAAAATCAGCAAATGCTCCCAAAAAAGGCTTTACACTGAAAGAAAGCAACTTATTGATTTCATGACGCACATTTGACTCAATTAGGAATTG
The DNA here is from genome assembly GCF_007990345.1 of Gossypium hirsutum. Lineage (NCBI taxonomy): Eukaryota > Viridiplantae > Streptophyta > Magnoliopsida > Malvales > Malvaceae > Gossypium > Gossypium hirsutum. Next base: position 3,176 of record NW_024403700.1, on the reverse strand, counting down.
TTTTGTAAGAAAAGACCTAGTGCAGATGAAGAGTTAGTTTGTGAATTTTTTACGAATTTGACCTCAAGCGAATTAATAGAAGTCTCTATCCGAGGAATCAAGGTACCAACAAGCTCAAACGCTATCAATGAATTCTTTGAATTACCTGATGTTGAAGACGACAAATATTCTTCTTAATGAGAAATACTGAGACTGAAAAGTTATAGGAAATTCTTGAGGAACTTACAATCCCGGTTCTAAGTGGAATGTGTCAAAGCATGAAATTCACACTGGTCGTAAAGAATATTTGACACCATTAGCGAAGGTATGGTTCTATTTCATTCGATTCAGCCTATGCCTATTTCACATGGGACCACAATTTCATTAGAGCGAATGGTCTTGTTATACTCGATTTTAACGACAAAAACCATTTATGTGGGAAAAATCATTCAGAGAGAAATGCAAAATTATGTCGCTAGACATTCTGGCCCAGCATACTTTCCCATCATTCTAAGAATGAATTTATCCCAATGAGATTAAGGATATCCTATTAGGGTAACACACTTATGATAATATAATGGAAGAGTACTCATTGAGTATCTTTCATAATGATATGTATATAGGGAGAGCTAAATCACAATACTATAATGAAATAACTTTGTGACTAAATGAGTTTATAATTAATAGGTGAAAAGATGAAACTTAATTATAAATCATTTGATACCTAATTATATATGTTCAATCATTCCCTCCACTAGCTCGTTGAAACTAAAAATATATTGTATGCAGGACCAAATCAATAAATGAATGAAAATGATAAAGTTAGAGAAATGGATCACATTCGCAAATGAATGTATTTTCTCACTAAGTATAGAAATGACTTGAGAATTAATTTAATATTTTCAACTTATTATTTAATTAAATAATTTATGTTCAAAAATAGAATTAAATCAATTAGCCCCTTCTGTATTGGGACCAATATATTTGTTTCCAGGACTTTTAACCCAACAGTTTATAATTTAATCTAACCTAATACATGTTTTCTATTTTCCAAAATAAATATGATTTAATTAGATAAATTATGTTTCCATTTAAATAATTTCTCACCCCATTCTAATTTCGTTAAAATCATTACAACTTTATTGTAAAAGAATCTTTGTGGAAATATATTTAATTTCCATATTCAATTGATTCATAATGACCAATTAATTTAATTCTATTTTAAATTTCAATTATTTAATTAAATAATAATTTGAAAACCTTCAATTAATTATCAAGTCATTTTATACGGATGTACCTCATTTTTCTAACTTCATCATTTCCATCCATTTCTGTTCATTTGATTCAACATGTAACTCATTTATGGTCTTAACGAGTTAGTGGACAGACCGAATGGACATATATAATTAGAACTCAAATGATTTATAATTAAGTTCCATTTTTCCTATTAATTATAAACTCATTTAGTCACAAAGTCATTCCACTGTAGTATTGTGACTGAGCTCTCCCTAAATACATACCTTTATGAAAGCTACTCAATTAGTACTCATCCAATGACCTTGTCATAAGTGTTACCCTCATAGGATATCCTTATTCCTTTGGGATAAATTCATTCTCCCAATATGATCCTAGTTTATCTTATGGTAACCATTACATCTTTTGTATGAAAAGTCAATTACTATCAATATTAATCAAGTAATTTCTCACAAAGACAAATGACTGATGACTACGTTTACTTATTAGTTGGACTATAAATTTCACTATTGTGAATGATGCTACATACTACAAACTCGTACACTTAATGCACCAGATTTCAGTTTCTTATCTATTTGAACTCAGGCTTTTACTTATATCAAAGTATATGAGTCATGCATACATAGTCCATCATCCACTTAGGATTAAGGTATGACACACTATGAACACCACAAGTGAATAATCATAAACGGATCTAGGCTCTATTCTACTTGGTCTTATCCGATTTGTTGGCAATCTAGTTAGTCTCATTTATGTCTCTATCTTTTAGGAGTCATCTGTTCCAATGCTCAAGAAAGAACATCTCCCTAATTGGACATGTTTAGGTTCATCTACTAATATAAGTTTTCTTTCTGTTTACCACTTAATGTTAGTTGAATATTAGATAACCAGTGAGCCAATATTTAATTCCATTTTTTTGCGTGCAGAAACATTAAGAACAATATACAGAGGGTATAATGTAATTAATGAATATTATTATTAAACCAATTTGTTCAAAAAATATATAAATATGCATAGAAAAAAAAATACTACATGTAGGACTCCAAATCCAACAGGTTGCACAAAGATAAGGTGGTGCTTGAATAAAGTTGAAAGTTTTATAATACAAGGAAGATTCCCAAATCCTAAGCTATTTTGATACCCGTTAGATATTTCTGTGTTTTGTTATTAGTCTATACAAGCTTACTTGAGAATAACATTCTTGAAAGAGTCCAAAATCCCTAACGCAATAACTAAATATCTGGGTGTTACAAAATCTTCTAACACGACACAGAATATGAGTGAGATGGGGGCAAGTCCCTATTGGAAATGATTTTCAAATTACTGACCGACGAAAATCAAGGGCATTATGATAAACAAATCCATCATTGAGGATTGCGCAGTGATAAGGTGATGCTTGAATAAATTTGAAAGATTTATAATACAAGAGAGACTGTTGCTCTGAATTACATTTTTTATATTTTCGGGGGCAAGGTGCATATATTGTGACTGTCTTTGTTGTTCATCAAACACTTGTATAATCACAGTATGTTAGTAAGGATTAATCATGTTTACAATAAATTATTTCTTTTAGCCTAAAGAAAACAATTGACGTGTGATGTGGATTTCTTTGTTTGAACAAGACCGCGGAAAACATCTAGTAATTGATGCGTGACTTACATTAAAAGCATGTCTTGAAAAACTAGACTCCGATGCCAACTTTGAAGCAAACAAATTCCTGTAATGAAGATGGTTTTTTCGTAAAGAATATATATAGAGAGAGAATATTTTATCAAACTTTGTAATAAAAAATTGTATTCCAAAAACAATAATAATTAGCTTTTAAAGAAATATTTTAAAATTAAATCAATTTTCTTTAAATATGTTTTCTAAAAGCAAAATGTAAATGTTTTAAGTTCATAATCTTTCTCAATTTGAAATTAGTTTGGAGCCCAAGTCAGATT
>NW_024403699.1:0-6966 GCF_007990345.1 Gossypium hirsutum | reverse complement strand
ATAGGCTACCTATGGCCGAACATACACATAACTTATGTACTTATTCATGTGGCCGAACATACATGTCTATGTTGGGGCCGATTGCATCACAACACCATACCATTTCAATTTTTGGTCATGGTTAAACAAAGAACTTAATGTCTCACTCAAAAATGCTAAAAAGAAGATTCAAGAATCATCAATCCACCATCACATGCACCATTACAAAGCTTCACTTTTAGCATGCAAATGATACACCATCACTTGCCGATATCATCTCCATGACATAGTAAGATTGAACCATGGCTATTAGAACTAAGCTAACTACTAAACATGCATGCATCTCATGGAACTCATCAACATACCTTAGTCTATCAACCACCATAGCCGATTTCCTCAAGCTCTTTTCTTCTTTCTTTCTCCTGTTCGGCCAAGAACAACATGAAGCTTTTCTCTTCTTTTTTTTCTTTTTTTTTGTCATGCATGAGATGATGAACACATTTTTTCTCTTTGTTTTCTTCCTTCATTTCTTATTGTTTATTGCCCATGCTTCTTATATTATTCTTCCATTACACAACATGTTTCATGACATGTTTTGCCCATGCTTCTTATTTTATTCTTCCATTAACAACATGTTTCATGACATGTTTTGCCCATCATCCCTTGTCATGGCTGGCCACTAGTACTTAATGGGGGGAAATTGACATGCAAGTCCACCCCTTTGTTACATGCACTATTAGGCCACTGCATTGCCTAGCACATTTCTAAATTTTCTCACATAAGTCCTATCAACTAAATTCACATGCAATAACTAAATCTAAGCTTAAACTTTCACACATTTATATTCACATATTTAGCAATAATTATCACATTCAAATAATTTGGTGACTCGGTCTAGCGGTCCCGAGACCGCTTCTGACTAGGGTCACTTTGGGCTTCACAACTCTCCCCCACTTAAGAAATTTTCGTCCCCGAAAATCTTACCGGTAAATAGGTTTGGGTATCGTTCTTTCATCGAGCTCTCGGTTTCCCAAGTAGCTTCCTCGATCCCGTGTTTGAGCCATAACAACTTTACTAACGGAACCTTTTGTTTCGCAACTCCTTCACTTCACGAGCTAGGATACGCATCGGTTCTTCTTCATAACTCATATCGCTTGAATTTCAACCTCTGATGGGCTAATTATGTGCGATGGATCAGATCTATAGCGTCGAAGCATCGAAACATGAAAGACGTCGTGAATCTTTTCAAGTCAGGGGGCAAAATCAATCGATACGCAACTGGACCAACCCGTTCGGAGATTTGTACGGCCTAATGAATCTCGGACTCAACTTGCCCTTACGGCCAAATCTGAGTACCTTTTTCCAAGGCGAAACTTTAAGAACACTTTATCTCCCACCTGATATTAATGTCTTTTCGTTTCAAATCCGCATACGATTTCTGACGATCTGTGGATGCCTTCAGACTTTCACAGATTACCTTTACTTTCTGTTCGGCATCTTTAATCAAATCAACTCTGAAAATTTTACTTTCACCGAGCTCGGTCCAAAACAATGGTGTACGGCATTTACGCCCGTACAAGCCTCGTAAGGTGCCATCTTAATACTTGATTGAAAACTATTGTTGTAAGCGAATTCAATCAAAGGTAAATACCGTTCCCATGAACCACTAAACTCGAGGATGCAACATCTCAACATATCCTCAAGTATTTGAATTATCCGCTCGGATTGACCATCGGTTTGTGGATGAAAAGCGGTGCTAAAATGCAGCTTGGTACCCAAGCTTCTTGCAATTTCTTCCAAAATCGCGAGGTGAATCTCGGATCTCTATCCGACACGATAGAAATAGGTACCCCGTGTAATCTCACAATCTGAGAAATATACATTTCAGCTAGTTTATCCAATGAAAAATCCATACGTACGGGATAAAGTGAGCCGACTTAGTCAGTCTATCCACAACCCAATCGCATCTTCTTACTTCCGATACTGGCACCCAGATACGAATCCATCGTGACTCGATCCCATTCCATTCAGGTACCATGATTGGCTGGAGTAACCGTAGGCACTGATGTTCCGCTTTACTTGCTGACATATTAACACTTCGAACAAATCGGAAATGTCCGTTTCATACCATGCACCAAAACTGCGTCTCAGATCGTTGTACATTTTCGTACTCCCCGGGTGAATTGACATTCGGCTACAATGGCCGTCAGATATCGAATGAGTTCTGATTCTTGAACACACCGACTTCAACCTCAACATTGTCATCATTTGAAATCGATTCCATTCGGAACATTCGCTTTGCAACATCATGTCGCTTTCTGTTCCTTTGATGATCATATGTTGCTTTAATTCTACTCATTTCTGGTGAACAAGTGAATTCATCGTAAGTAACAGTGTCTGTAACCCCGAACCCGAAACCGACATCGGGTCGAACACGAGGTGTTAACTGGCTTTAACCTCTTACAAAATTTATTTTCCAGACACTGCCCAATCTGTGTACTAGTCGTTTTAAAAATCATATCTTGAGTTTCGTAACTCGAAAATCAGTTTCGTAATTTTTCCCAGAAACTAGACTCATGTGCTCATCTATGTATTTTTTTCTAGAATTTTTGGTTTGGCCAATTAGTACAGTTTATTAGTCAAAGTTCCCCAAGTTGCAGGGGTCGACTACACTGACCTTTGCCCATTACGACTGGGATATCTCCCTGCACGGGGCTTCAATACTGTTCCGTTTGTTTCTATGGAAACTAGACTCAGAGAGGAATCTGCACATATATGGTACGACCCCTAATTATCTCTGGTTAATTTATAATGAATTTCCAAAGTCGGAGCAGGGAATCCAGAAACCGTTCTGGCCCTGTCCCACTAAAATCTGATTATCTCTTAATATACTGCCCATATGATCTTTTCGTTACTTCCTCATGAAAACAGACTCATCGAGCTTCGATTACATAATTTATTCATCAATTAATTCCACTCCTACTATTTTTAGTGATTTTTCAATCTCATGACACTGCTGCTGCCAGCATCTGTTACGAAAGTAACTAGGTCCATTTCATGCCTACCCTCGATCCAACTCAATCGAACATTCGTGCCATTTTCGCATGGCTTAAAGTTTACATGCCATAATTCAAACACAACGTACTAGCTTATACATGCCAAAATGATCTTCTAAGCACACTAAGAAGAAAGTACCAAAACTAGCTATCCGGTGTGATGACTTCGATGACGGCCCGACCCCGCAAAAATTGATGAGTCCAAGCAACCTATAATGGGTGACAAGGAAACACCGGGTGAGTTTATAACTCAGTAAGTCATAAGCCATGCTCTACTATACATCAATAACATTATCACAAGAGGAACAAAATGGAATGAGACAATTTACTCCATCCATACCGAACCATGCCATAGTTCCTCCAACCTACCGATTCAATTTCATATCAATTCATGCATTCACAATTCATATACTCATCAATAGGACATTGAAGCATTTTCATAAATCAATTTATTTTCGTTACAATCAAACCACAAAACGGCCTTTCACCCATCCTACGATAAATTTTTATGTACGTGACTTCAAGTATGGTTGTCACATAGGTTCAACTTACCGAGCTCAACACCAAGTATACGCATAGCACATATTAGCCATGTACTCAAGACACTTACCCGATCCGCTGTCCGCGATCAGCTCAATAGTGTCGCACACATAGTGTCCATAATGATTCACGAATGTATATTGAGCCCGCACACTCAGTGCTATATAATCAACTCGCACACTTAGTGCCACGTAATCAAATCGCACACTTAGTGCTACATAGTCAGACTCGCACACTTAGTGCCGCATGGTCAATTCGCACACTTAGTGCATCATATTCATTTCGCACACTTAGTGCAACAAAGTCGAATCGCACACTTAGTGCTGTACAATTTAATCCCGCGCACTTAGCGCCAATCTCATGGTCATAAATGGTTATCCCGCACGTTTAGTGCCGAGATCAACAACTCATTACATCTTACCTCTTTTATTTCATTCAACAATTTCATCATCACATACGTACATGCATATATATATGTACATTCATTCATTCCATTCAGCATCAATACACAACATTATGACCATTGAAATAATACCAACTACATGCTTAATGACTTACCTCGTGTTGGGTAAGACGGTTCCAACTCGGCTACTCGATAACCTTTTCTTTGCCTTTGCTCGATTCACCTCCTTTAGCTCCTTGAGCTATATCAATAATTTAACTAGTTTAACCACCTTGCTAAATATTTACAATCCAATCTCACATGTATATGTATGTTAGTATATTCGGCTAATAATCTCATGCAACTACCAAAGCCGAATCAACTAAATATACTTATGTATACACACATATATCATCATCGAAATCACCTAAGCTTAGACATCGATTTTTAATTTCAAGTAAGTTGCCGAATGCAACCTTACTAAATTCTCATGGATTCAATATACCATTACCATGAAATCAACAACCAAATTCATAGACAATTTAGGAAAATCACATTACAAATCTCATATTCAAGCAAAGACCATGGCCGAAATGCACATATGACCTCATAACAAAAATATTGAACCTTTGGTTCCCAATTAGCTTAACATCCATCAAATTTTAAATCAAGAAACTCACCTCATCTATAATCAACCCTCAATGCCCTAAAGCATCAAAAACAACATCAAAGAAATACAACCATCCATGGCCGAATGTCCTAGCCGAATTGTTTTAACCATGAGTAACATAACAAGCATAGATCGTGTTTATGGATATACCGTGGCCGATTCAAGCTAATCACCTCCAAAATCATCAACCATTTTCGTTGCATATAACATATATAAACATGAATAAGTTTAATATAATCCTTAACACATTAATTTCTTTCATCAACAACCTTTCCTTGAACACTTTCTCATGACCGATCGCTCATGTTATCAACAAGGTTCAAGGTTTGAACATGGGCTATTTAAAACATGCATGCATCTCTAAGACAACATTAAACATACCTTGGTCTAAAGGACCGCCTTGGCCGAATCTTGTTTCCCCTTCTTCCTCTAGTTGAACAATTGCAAAAGAAAGAAAATATGAACACTCCTTCTTCCCTCCTTATTAAGCATTCAACCTCCCTCATTTTTCATGCCACAACATCAAACACTCTCCCTAGGCAAGCAATGGCCGAATCCCTCCCAAGTTCCTTTCTCCCCTTCTTTTTTTCTTGGTTTTTCGGCTAGGTGATGGCAAGTATGACACCTTTTTTTTTGTTCCCTTTTCTATTATTAATCCCATCATTTGTTCACCAAAGAAACATTTTAAATTAGAATGAGTGGAGCATTATCACTCCTTGGCCGGCCACCATAAATTTTATGGACAAATTGACATGCAAAACCACTCTTTTTGGTACATGCACTAATAGACCATTTGAATTAGACTATCATATTTTTACAATGTCTCAAATTGATCCCAATTAATAATTTCTCATGCAATTGGTAAAATTAGGGAGTGAAACTTCCACATACTCATGTTCACACATAATAAGCATAGAATATAGCAAGTAATTATTTTTACGACTCGGTCTTGTGGTCCCGAAACCACTTCCCGACTAGGGTAAATTTTGGGCTGTCACAACTCTCCCTCACTTAAGAAATTTTCGTCCCCGAAAATCTTACCGGTAAATAGGTTTGGGTATTGTTCTTTCATCGAGCTCTCGGGTTCCCAGGTTGCTTCCTCGATCCCGTGTTTAAGCCACAACACCTTAACCAACGGAACCCTTTTGTTTCGCAACTCTTTCACCTCACGAGCTAGGATACGTATCGGTTCTTCTTCATAACTCATATCGGCTTGAATTTCAACCTCTGATGGGCTAATTATATGCGACGGATCAGATCGATAGCGTCGAAGCATCGAAACATGAAAGACATCGTGAATCTTTTCAAGCTCAGGGGGCAAAATCAATCTATACGCAACTGGCCCCACTCGTTCGGAGATTTCGTACGGCCCAATGAATCTCGGGCTCAACTTGCCCTTACGGCCAAACCTAAGTACCTTTTTCCAAGGCGAAACTTTAAGGAACACTTTATCTCCCACCTGATATTCAATGTCCTTCCGTTTCAGATCCGCATACGATTTCTGACGATCTGTGGCTGCCTTCAAACTTTCACGGATTACTTTTACTTTCTGTTCGGCATCTTTAATCAAATCAACTCCGAAAATTTTACTTTCACCGAGCTGGTCCAAAACAATGGTGTACGGCATTTACGACCGTACAAAGCCTCGTAAGGTGCCATCTTAATACTTGATTGAAAACTATTGTTGTAAGCGAATTCAATCAAAGGTACATACCGTTCCCATGAACCACTAAACTCAAGGATGCAGCATCTCAGCATATCCTCGAGTATCTGAATTATCCGCTCGGATTGACCATCGGTTTGGGGATGAAAAGCGGTGCTAAAATGCAGCTGGGTACCCAAAGCTTCTTGCAATTTCTTCCAAAATCGCGAGGTGAATCTCGGATCTCTATCCGACACGATAGAAATAGGTACTCCATGTAATCTCACAATCTGAGAAACATACAACTCGGCTAGTTTATCCAATGAAAAATCCGTATGCACGGGGATAAAGTGAGCCGACTTAGTCAGCCTATCAACAACAACCCAAATCGCATCCTTCTTACTTGCGGACAATGGCAGTCCGGACACAAAGTCCATTGTGACTCGGTCCCATTTCCACTCGGGTATCATGATCGGCTGAAGTAACCCTGAAGGCACTTGATGTTCCGCTTTCACTTGTTGACATATTAAACATCTCGAAACAAAGTCGGAGATGTCTCGCTTCATACCATGCCACCAAAACCGACGTTTCAAGTCGTTGTACATTTTCGTGCTCCCCGGGTGAATTGACATTCGGCTACAATGGGCTTCGTTCAAAATCATCGGAATGAGTTCCGAATTCCTTGGAACACACAAAC